>NC_056744.1:1090384387-1090630203 GCF_019279795.1 Protopterus annectens
TCCACATTCCACCCCCACCCCCCCAGTAAGGAAACCTCCGTAAAAAAAACTTCTCCAAAGCCAACTTCATGCTACTCAAGTCAGAAGTGACAAACTTCATGACACCCTTGCAGACGGAAGCTGAAAGTTCGACTGCTGAATCCTATACTAAGGCACTGTACGATCACATCCACCAGTGCATGAATCATGCCATCCCAAATAGAACCAAGATGCTCTCCTCCAAAAAAAGGAAGCCAATCTGGTGGTCCCCTGCCATAAACAAACTATACAACAGAAGGAAGAAACTGTTGCAGAAAAGAGGAAAATCCCAGGATGCAAAAAACTTCCTTACCAGCCTCAGTAAGAAGCGGAGATCCCTCATAAAATCCTCCAAAGCTTGGTACGTACATAAAATTCCCAAAGATTCCAAAGACAACCACAAGGCATTCTATAGTTATGTCAATAATCTAAATAGCAATGCTCAGATCTGCTCTGAGCTACAACAGAATGGCATTAAATATACTGATCCCAAGGATATTGCCAATATCCTGGCAGATAGATTCAGTGCCAACTTCACACCTCTCTCACCCCCTAAAGGGCCTATCTCAATACCAAACGATTGCCAAATTCCAGTAATCACGACCACACAGGTAGAAATCGCACTCTCCAAAGCTAAGAATACAGCATCCATGGGACCAGATGACATCCTGGGCTGTGTACTACATGAACTACAAAATGAACTGGCACATCACCTAAGTGTCATGTTTAATCATACCCACGCCTCAGGCTTTGTGCCCACTGATTGGCGCACAGCTACAGTTATCCCACTCCACAAGGGCGGATCCACCTTGGATCCCAGGAACTACCATCCCATCCATCTGACGAGCCTGATCTGTAAGGGCATGGAACTCATTATTATGGAACTTATAAACAAAGACAATGGCAACCATCAAACACTAGATCCCACCCAGTTTGGGTTTGTGAAGGGCCGATCTTGTCTCCTGAACTGATTGACTTCTCTGAATCAGTCTCCAAAACTGCAGACAAGGGTAAGATGGTCCACACAGCCTATCTGGTCCTTGCCAAGGACTTTGGCACCATCCCCCACTCTGGACTCATAGATAAACTTACTAAGCTGGGCACAGATCCCTATGTCACTCGATGGGTTGCCAACTGGCTTACTGACAGAACCCAGACTGTAAAAGTAGCTGACTCCAAATCCAGCTCCAGACAAGTGACAAGTGGAGTACCTCAGGGTTCAGTCCTGGGACCGCTCTTGTTTGGCATCTACTTCTCTGAAGTGCAGGCCAACACTAAGGGACTCTGGCTAACAAAGTTCGCAGATGCCATTATTGAATCCCCAAATTATGTGAATATTCTACAAAAGGGCCTTACAGAAACAAATGCTTGGTGCCAAAGCCATGGGCTCAAGCTTAATGCCAAGAAATGTATAGTTATCCCCTTTGGGAAAAAACATGTACCCATGAATTACCACATAGGTGGCAGTACACTAAACACCGAAAGTGTGATGAGAGACTTAGGGACACAGGTGGACCGTGGTCTCACCTTCGACAACCACATCACCACAACAGTCAGGAAATCCTTCTATGTGGCACACCTCATCAGTAAGGGCTTTCGAGAAAAAAGGCAGTCATTGTCCCACTGTACTCATCCCTCATTAGGCCCATTATAGAGTACAATGCCCCGTTTGGTATGTACCTCACAAGGCATCTGCAACAGCTGGAAAGGCCACAGAAATACATCACTATAAGAATCACAGGCCTAAAGCAGATACCCTATGCTGACCATCTAAAAAAACTCCAGCTATACTCTGTGGCATATCGTCTACTCAGAGGTGATCTCTGCTTAACATACAAGGCCATGTCAAACCCTGAGCTGTTGGACATGCTCCACCTAAAGAAATTCCAATCCCTCAGAGCCACACGCTCCAAAGATCTAAACCTTGTCATCACAATAAACAAAACATGCTGGAGGGATAGGTTCCTGACCCTGAGACTCCCCATTTCCTGTAATAGACTGCCCATACATGTCAAGTAGAGCACATCCTTGGCCCTCTTCAAAAGGAACCTTGATGATTGGATGGGAGATAGGAAATTCACAGCGGGGATCACGTCAGTCGCCCTGCTAGACAGAGGTCCACGGAAGTAAATATTGTGGGAAGTAAATATTGTGGGAAGAAATATACAGGGAATTGTTATGGCTAGACTTCTATAGGCCCTAGTGCCGATAGCCTAGTACCAACCTATGAACCTATGAACCTATTATTGAAACTACAAAGCATGATTTCACTTTTCTTAACTTTTCTGATAGAGTGGTCCTACCATTGTCATTTAGTCCATAACAAATTATTACCAAGTTGTAGACCATTTTTGTCCATTTAAAAGTAAAAGTGCTTACTTTAATTGCACCCCATAGTTTGCATTCTGGAATGAAAAAGAGGGTAACATGTCCTCTGCTTACATGAGGTATTAAACTGTATAAACATCAGAGTGTAGAATCTCCAGTGACTAACACCTAAGATCCATTAGTATAATTGTCTTGTGGGCTTGATAGTATCATATGCACAGTTCTGTACCTCTCTAGATGTACCACCATGAACATCTAAATCTACAATACTGTTTTCTAGTGTGACTGTTGGTTCATTTCCTCCTTGCTCTGTCCTTACCTTTTCTGTGTTATTATTTGGATCTAGTGGGATTCTTAATTGAATTGAATAGTACTCTCCCCCTATTTCCACCATCATGGCCGCCTGGTATCATAAAGGCAGTCTTTTCTGATGTAATTGTTAATTTACTTACTCCCACTGCTCTCCTTCTTTTTTCCTTCTGAAGGGATCCTTTGATGTGAGGTTATGATTTATTCGTGCACTCTTCATCGTCTTAATGTTCTCCAGCCGGTAAATTTTATAGGTCCTTCTATGGGGTCATTGCATCATCATCTACTCCCTTATTTATATTAATATTTTCATTGCTAATATTTACTACATGCTGATCTTTTACAGCAACAGTACTTACTGAAACAATCTCAGCATTGAGTCATTTTACTTACCAGAACAATCTCAGTATCAAGAGCTCTCTTTAGCTTAGCCTCAGGTACTATTTCAAAGGATAAAATGTTCCTCGGGAATTGTCTCATAAAATTGACTTGTTGGACTCTGCTCAAGTTTGTTTGCACTTGTTTCAGATCACAGTGTTGTCTAAGCCTGATTCTTTTAAAAAGTATTAAGATGTAATGCAACTCTTCTGTTAAGATGGTCTAGTAATGCTCTTTATAGCGTTATTTATTTATGCTTTGTTGAGCTGGTTAGTCCCACTAAGCTTGTGGCCTCTTTTCAAGGGAGACAAGGCAACACTTTTCAATGGAGGCTCAAGGCAACATTTCTACTATTATTACTATGTTTTATTTTTAATTATTTTTAACTAGGTTGTAACTGATAAAGGGGCCCTTAGAGAGGTCCAGTTCACTTTCCTGTAAAAATAAAATATAAAAGAACATTGTACAAAACAATGACATAATTGATATCTATCTAAAAGACCACACAAATGCAGCTGTACTTATGACAGGTATCATTTAAATCATAGCAGTTATGAAACACATTTTTCATGGATAAAGAAAGTGTCAGTTAGATATATTTTACTGACAGGCATGAATTATGTGACTGAATTGTGTAAAAAAATAACTGAAAGAAGGGAACTATAATGTGAGAAAATAATATACATTAAAATGTGCTGTAACTACTGATACTGAAGCACAGCATAATTACAACAAATTAGAGCCAAAACAAAAGTTAGAGTGAGAAAAATAGAAAGTAAGAGAGAGAGAGAGAGAGAAGAAAAGGGCATTTATGGAAGCCTAGGTGGGTTCTGTGCAGTTTAAAAGTAGAAGGGAACAGATGGATACATGGGGGTTACATGGTTGAAGAAGAAGAAGAAAGGGTCAATGAAGCATTTGTGCAAATTGTATGAGTCAAGTAGTAAACAAAGGAGTGGAATGTGAACATGTATGTAAGCTAGATGGGTCAATTAACCTATCTTATTAACTGACACTTTGTTTCTAAAAGAAATATGACAAAGTCAATATGGCATTCGGGAAATCTATGCAGAATCTTTAATGAATTTTTTTGACAAATAGTCATGTTACTCGCTTGTGCTGAGTACTATAAATATGTTGTTGTTACCACTGCTATTTAACATGTCACCATCAGCAGATGCTGAGTACAGAAGATTAGAGGACTTAATAAATTGCAAATTGCATTGGGTTTTCAAAAGTGTTTTAGATATTCAGTTTAGAGAGTTCTGATGAAGTCTATTGATGTTAGATGAAAGCGCTTAACCAAGTTGTATGGGAAATAAAGTGTTTTAAAGTAATACCAGCATGTGTATTCATTTTGGACTCGTAACACTAGTATCAGCGAAAATTGGTGTTTTGTTCTGATATTTTATTAATATTCAATTTAGAGATTAGCTGCTGCAGATACTCTTACAAGTATCGCATCTACAGGAAAAACAAAATACTGTGCTGCAGAGTGTTGCTTACATAGGGCAGCTAGTTTATTCATAATATCAAACTGTTAATGACCTGCTTCCTGTAGTCAAGGATACAGAGTTTGATACCCCCCCCCATTTGCCTGCTGTGTGACTCTGAGCAAGTCACTTAACCAGACAGTGCTCCTGGGTTGCCCCTGAGAAGGGATATTTGTTTGCAGTGGGCTATGGGTTTACCTGACTAACAAATAAATTAAAAAATGAATTTGAAACACACTGCCAAAATAGTGAGGTAAGCCATCTACAGTCCACATGTTCTGCTTTTCTTAACCATGTGCCAAAACCAAGGTGTGAAGCAGTTCACAGCTTTTATTTAAATTAGAGTGCCAAGTGTAAACTATGCAAAAAGTTTTGGACTGCCTGATGCAAGTGTTAATAAACATTATGTGGTCTCTCACCACTTTCTACTGCTTTTGGTTCAAATAATCTCCAAAACTCTAATGCGAGGAAACAATGCAATGACCTTTTTAAGCAGGCAACATTTAATTGCCTCACTACAAGACACAGATTCAGCAGGTTTTTGAATAGGCTAAGTCAGGATATTAAGTAGAAAATGTTACTAGACTGTGTAGAAAACATTTATTAAAAAAAAATGTGTAGCCAATAAATAATCAAACAATAATGTCATCATCAACATATCTGTGTTAAATGCTTTCATTACCTATTTTTAATAAATTCATTATGCAAAAATAAACTAGACAGAAACAAGCATTATTTTAAAGATATGGTTTGTAGAGCTGCATTACTTGATGGTTTACTGGCTTAAGCAAGTCTGTCAGGATTTGCTACAATAATGTGCATGCAAGCATTTATCCTTATTTACCTTTTCATGCCATTGTTTATCTGGGATTATACCATGACCCCCCCAAAATGTGCACGCTGATTGGCCAGCGTGCCCGTTGTAAATCGAGTTATACTAATGGAAAAAGGTCCGGTCGCCCGGACTTTTTTCCATTAGTATAACTCGTTTTTTTAAAACACTGTCTCGCTATGCTAAATGGGTTTAACATAGCGAGACAGCTTTAAAATAAGCAACGGAGATCTCCGTTGCTTATTTTAAAGCTGTCTCGCCATGTTAAACCCATTTAACATAGCGAGACAATGTTAAAAGCAACTGAGAAAGCAAGATCTCCGTTGCTTTTTTTAGTGTCTCGCTATGTTAAATGAGTTTAACATAGCGAGACAGTTTAAAAATAAGCAACGGAGATGTCCGTTGCTTATTTTAAAACTGTCTCGCTATGTTAAACTCATTTAACATAGCGAGACACTAAAAAAAGCAACGGAGATCTTGCTTTCTCCGTTGCTTTTGCCCACAGCTCTGATGTACTGCGCAGGCGCGCAGTACATCAGAACTGCCGCGGATGCCAGACATCTGCGGAAGGGCAGTAAACAGGCATTATACTATGCCATTATTTAAGAAAAGTAACAGTTTCTTTTCTTAAATAATGTCATGGTATAATAGCAATAACCCACGCCTGGGTGTGGGTAATGCTAAATTTACCCACGGTTGGCTTTGTTTGGTCCCTCGGGCTTCGCCCTCGGGACCAAACCACGCCAACCGTGGGTAAATTTAGCATTAGTCAACAAAAAAGCCAGCAAGTGTTGGTAATAACCGTATCAAAAAAGTATTTATTAACCAGAGGGAAGAAAACCTCCCCTACTGAAATACTGCTATAATGGATATCAATAGCAGAAAAAGCTTTAAACAAAAAAGCAATAAATTCCAATAATGTTTGATTCAAACCGGTTTCGGCTCCTCTGAGCCTTCTTCAGTGAGATAAAAAATGGAAAAACAGAGTGTCACAGTACACACATATATATATGGATTGGTCCAACCCATGGTCCAATCCAAACACAAAATTCACAATTGGTCGTTAAGACCAGGTGCAAACAAAGCTCCAAGTTTAATAATCCATTTTTTCTCCTTGGAGCTAAGTAATTCCTGCCAGAACTGTTTATCATTACATTTCCCCCTAATACAATCAATAACCACAAATTTATATGAAGCAGATACATGTTGCAAACAATGTTTATATAAAGCATTGCTAGTACGTTTGTTTTTAATGTCACTCTGATGCTCACAAATTCTGAGACGGAAAGCTCGAGAAGTCTTTCCAACATAGAAAGCAGAGCAAGTGCAGGTCACCAAATAGATGACCCACTCAGTATTGCAGTTAGCCCAAAAAGCTTTTCTTAACCATGTGCCAAAACCAAGGTGTGAAGCAGTTCACAGCTTTTATTTAAATTAGAGTGCCAAGTGTAAACTATGCAAAAAGTTTTGGACTGCCTGATGCAAGTGTTAATAAACATTATGTGGTCTCTCACCACTTTCTACTGCTTTTGGTTCAAATAATCTCCAAAACTCTAATGCGAGGAAACAATGCAATGACCTTTTTAAGCAGGCAACATTTAATTGCCTCACTACAAGACACAGATTCAGCAGGTTTTTGAATAGGCTAAGTCAGGATATTAAGTAGAAAATGTTACTAGACTGTGTAGAAAACATTTATTAAAAAAAAATGTGTAGCCAATAAATAATCAAACAATAATGTTATCATCAACATATCTGTGTTAAATGCTTTCATTACCTATTTTTAATAAATTCATTATGCAAAAATAAACTAGACAGAAACAAGCATTATTTTAAAGATATGGTTTGTAGAGCTGCATTACTTGATGGTTTACTGGCCTAAGCAAGTCTGTCAGGATTTGCTACAATAATGTGCATGCAAGCATTTATCCTTATTTACCTTTTCATGCCATTGTTTATCTGGGATTATACCATGACCCCCCCAAAACGTGCACGCTGATTGGCCAGCGTGCCCGTTGTAAATCGAGTTATACTAATGGAAAAAGGTCCGGTCGCCCGGACTTTTTTCCATTAGTATAACTCGTTTCAAACACTGTCTCGCTATGCTAAATGGGTTTAACATAGCGAGACAGCTTTAAATAAGCAACGGAGATCTCCGTTGCTTATTTTAGCTGTCTCGCTATGTTAAACCCATTTAACATAGCGAGACAATGTTTAAAAGCAACTGAAAGCAAGATCTCCGTTGCTTTTTTTAGTGTCTCGCTATGTTAAATGAGTTTAACATAGCGAGACAGTTTTAAAATAAGCAACAGAGATGTCCGTTGCCTATTTTAACTGTCTCGCTATGTTAAACTCATTTAACATAGCGAGACATAAAAGCAACGGAGATCTTGCTTTCTCCGTTGCTTTGCTCAACTCTGATGTACTGCGCAGGCGCGCAGTACATCAGAACTGCCGCGGATGCCAGACATCTGCGGAAGGGCAGTAAACAGGCATTATACTATGCCATTATTTAAGAAAAGTAACAGTTTCTTTTCTTAAATAATGTCATATAATAGCAATAACACGCCTGGGTGTGGGTAATGCTAAATTACCACGGTTGGCTTTGTTTGGTCCCTCGGGCTTCGCCCTCGGGACCAAACCACGCCAACCGTGGGTAAATTTAGCATTACCCACACCCAGGCATGGGTTATTGCTATATTATACCATGACCCCCCCAAAACGTGCACGCTGATTGGCCAGCGTGCCCGTTGTAAATCGAGTTATACTAATGGAAAAAGGTCCGGTCGCCCGGACTTTTTTCCATTAGTATAACTCGTTTTTTAAAACACTGTCTCGCTATGTTAAATGGGTTTAACATAGTGAGACAGCTTTAAAATAAGCAACGGAGATCTCCGTTGCTTATTTTAAAGCTGTCTCGCTATGTTTAACCCATTTAACATAGCGAGACAGTGTAAAACAGCGGAGAAAGCAAGATCTCCGTTGCTTTTTAGTCTCGCTATGTTAAATGAGTTTAACATAGCGAGACAGTTTTAAAATAAGCAACGGAGATGTCCGTTGCTTATTTTAAAACTGTCTCGCTATGTTAAACTCATTTAACATAGTGAGACACTAAAAAAAAGCAACGGAGATCTTGCTTTCTCCGCTTTTTGCTCACAACTCTGATGTACTGCGCAGGCGCGCAGTACATCAGAACTGCCGCGGATGCCAGACATCTGCGGAAGGGCAGTAAACAGGCATTATACTATGCCATTATTTAAGAAAAGTATTAGTTTCTTTTCTTAAATAATGTCATGGTATAATAGCAATAACCCACTTCTGGGTGTGGGTAATGCTAAATTTACCCACGGTTGGCTTTGTTTGGTCCCTCGGGCTTCGCCCTTGGGACCAAACCACGCCAACCGTGGGTAAATTTAGCATTACCCACACCCAGGCGTGGGTTATTGCTATAATCATGTAGGTGGGTGGGCAGTGCTGGCCTGGTCAGATACATGCAACCCCATGCAGATGGCACAGTACAATGACAGGAGCACATAGATATAGTAAAATATTTAGTGAAACAAAAAATGCCACATTTTTTTCTCTACCTAGTTTTAAAGCTCATAACAGAGTGAAAGTGATTTCATAGAAAAGAATGAAAACTTGCTGGACTGAAGACGGCTATCTGAATTTTAGCCTTGCACCCCTCTGCAACTGGCCATACTATTGAACAGATTTTTGTGCTTGATTTGATAAATCATTAAACACAACACAAATAAATATGGTTTGAGCTGGGGATCATTAGGTTCTAAAGTAAGTTGCAGGTTAGCCTGCCTTGTAGACTATTTTAAGCCTAGACAAATTTCTCTACAAAGGTGCGAGCCAAACCCTGTACCTTGTATTTATAAGGCAAGCACCCTAACCATTATACCAACTCCCAAAGCTAAGATTGCATCACCCCAGATGGGACTTAAAACCACAATCCCTGGTTTAGGAGGTCAATGCCTTACCCATTACACTACTGGAGTAATTTGGTATACCACTCAGTTAATCCATATAGAGACTGTCCAAAGCTGGCCTAATTGACGTATCAAGAGCAGTGACTGATACAAGCCAGGAATATAAATAATTTAGTAAAATATGCAATCACATTTACAGATGCATAAGTTTATTTAATGAGAAGGCAGTCTACACTTAAACCCTGTAGGAAGACCTATGGTTTTGATTTGACTCACATCAATTCTTTGACACTATTCCATAGCATAAAATTTGTGTGTGTAAAAGTGCTTCTTCATTTTATCTTAACTTATTTTCATTGATATCTACTTGTAATAAAAGAATGTAGAAAGTGATACGTAATAACAGAATTCAGAGATGTGGTGTTATAGTTTGATGAAAGAGAGGTACACAGAAGTGTTTTGGAATGATATTTCGGCTATTCCTTAAATCAGAATTAAAATAAAAAATAAACAACAAAAAATTGTGGATATGGTCTGAAAGAGTTAGTAAAGAAAGTCAATGCCCCAGAAGGTGGCACAACTGATGTCATAATTCAGATGGTCAGATCACTGCCAGAGGTTTTTGGTAACTCTCAGGAAGAAGTCTACTGGGAATGGACATAGAAATGTGAGTTAGCCTTTTGAGAAACAAAATGGATGGTAATGCATATTGCTACACCTTATAGAAGCATACTATTATGTACATTTTTACAGAAACATCAATAACTTATGGTATGCATTTCTGAGTATAGGGAAGATCACCACTGTTTCTTTGACATTGGGGGCCACAGTTATTCAGAGGAGAAAGACACTCCCCAGTACTACCACATTTTTGTCAGTGTAATTCAGAATGTTAGGGTGCTTGCCTTATCCCAGCTCCCTTCCTACCTCTCCCATAAATGGAAATGCAAATGCACTCTACCTACCTAATCCTGCCACTGTCTCTTATACATGTACTTGTACATATTCCTCTACACCATGCTGTGTTTCCTCTATAGCTGCCTCTCGCTGAATCTAACTGACGTAATATAACATCAAAACCTTGAATGTATATAATGTAAATACTGTATATAGCTTCCTATCTCTACTCTCTCTCCCTCCCTATCTGGGAATATATCTCTTTTCTACCTACATAAAAGGTTGATACTAAGAGGTGATGCTAACTAACTAATATAATCATCTCTACCATGTGTATACTCCACTTTTGCTACTAAATAATTGCCTCTCTCTCCACTGTACATCTCCCTTTCTCTGCCTACACCAGAATCTATTTCTAGTAAATTACTGCCTCCTTCTCTCCTGCTCAGCTGTCTCTCTCTTCTTTCACCACATTCTTGAATGTATACATAGTACACTTTATACTCTCCACCTTTATTTCCCACATATTTTACAAACACTACTTACTACTAACTTTCAAATATACAGTCTTTGCAACTACTAACATAAGAGTTTCAATTTGATAGTATTTGGCATTTTGTTCATACTATTTCTGCTGCCTCAACCCAACTATATGCTATTAACATAAGAGTTACAATTTTGCATTTATAATTTGCTACATCTCATTATATAATTCTACATTTGTTTTTATACAATTATATGTTTGATTTACCAGTATTTAATGTGGAGCTTTTCTCCCGGGCCTCCACTGAAAATGGGCTCCTTGAGTCCAGTGGACCTCCCCGGTCATCAAACTGGAAATAAATAATAAATAAAAATAAATCTGGATGACCAGATGTTCAGTTCTGCCATGACCAGACAAGTTACCACATCAGTAACTACAGACGGGTGAATGAACAGATCAATGATCTGACTGCTATTAGTAGGCGGATGGATGACCAGTCAAACACCGAGAGAAGAAAAACATCGGGAGTCATATCCTGAGAGAAGAAGGGATTAACACAGCTATGCAACAGCTGTGATGGATGACTCTATCTCTTAATGGATGAAAAATACCAGTAGGTGGAAGGAGGGCACTATTTTCAGGAAAGTTCACTGACCAGACCTACTGAGATTTTAGAGATGTGGCCCTAAGAACATGTAAAACATCTGCACAATACTGAATTCTAAAGTGGAACAAAGAGTATAATTTTCAGCCACAAAGTAAGAAGTACACATTACGCTATGGTGGAATTAATTAATAATGCTTTCTGAATAATGAGTGACCATTTCATTTAAACTGAGGCAAAGAGCTAAAACACAAATGTAAACAGTTTTTTATTTCTGTTTCTTGCTATTATTCTTGCTACTAATCCATATGACAGTATCTATCTATCTATATATATATATATACATATATATATATATATATATATATATATATATATATATATATATATATATATATATATTGTTTGCCATCAAAATGTCATAAAACAGTTACGTGACCTTGGAAGGTTAAAAGGCAAAACGTTCATAGGACATAATCGGATGTCCAGGTAGTTTCGGTAAAGTCGACATTCCTGAGTTGTCAACTTTCCTAAAGTACCACTTTGATTTATGTGAACATTCAGCATTTGGATTTTATGACAGTCTGACTCAGGTAAGTGATAACTCACACAAGTGTGTTGCAAGAGTTTGACAGTAAACCTCTAGATAGATATATATATATATATATATATATATATATATATATATATATATATACATATATATATGTATATGCGCACACACACACACACACACACACACACACACACACACACACACACACACACACACACACACATACACATCAGTGAGTGCAGTGAGTCGAGGAGGATCAGAGGGGTTTGCTCCCTACATCATCCAATGTCATGTCTTGATTTGTTTTTGTCAACCTTTTTTGGGGTTAGTCCCACTAGGCTGGTAGTCTCATTTCAGGGAGACCCAAGGCAGTATTTATACTACTAGGGGAAATTTAGCCAGGCTATCAATGATCTTCTACTACTATTTTTGATAGGAGTGGGATCTGTGCAACTATTAGTTTTGATTAAATTCAGAGTTTATATATATATATATATATATATATATATATATATATATATATATATATATATATACAGAGAGAGAGAACGAGAGAGAGATATCTGTGTGTGTATGTGTGTTTGTGTGTGTGTGTGTGTGTGTGCGTGTGTGTGTGCGTGTGTGTGTGTGTGTGTGTGTGTGTGTGTGTGTGTGTGTGTGTGTGTGTGTGTGTATTTTATATATATATATAAACACACACACACACACACACACATACATAGTACAATAGATATACAAATCTAGATATACCATAAAAAATCTTATTCCAGCTTAAACATTTCTGGACATGGATTTGGGAAATAGCATAATCTGTCTACACATGCCAAATGAAAAATAAAAAGCACACTTTAAAACTTCAAAATTCTTATAACTCCAATACACAGCCCTTCCTCAGTAAACTACCTTGCTCATCCCCAAAACCCTAACATAACAATCTCCTCCTTTTTAGCAACAGCATTGCTGGCTCAACCACAAACCAATCACCCACCCTGTGAACCACCACAACAAATTCACCTCAACCTATCTAATATAATCCTACTTTCTACTTCAGAGAAATTTCCTAAAAGTCAGTCAAGAAAATTCTTACAAACTTCCACTGCTTCTTTAACATTAGTGAGCACAGTTATTCAGAGAATAAAGCCCCCCCCAGTATTGCCACATTTTTGTCAGTGTACTTCAGAATGCGACAAATGGGTGAGAATGAAAGAGATAGCCAGCATTTCAAATTTTTGCCAAACAACTAGTAAAACCGTAATACATATCTTTAACCTATCAGTCACATCGGGTACTACCCCCCCCCCCAAGTTTGAACACTGTCATAATTCTCATCCCTAAGTCCTCATAATAATTATTCCATGATAGTAATTCTACCCGCTCCATTTCCATTCTCTGCTCTATCACCAAGGTATTAAAGAAATATATATATATATATGACCAGATGTATGAGCATATCAACAAATATGGCCTGCTAAGCAATTCACAGCATGACTTTAGACATGGACACCATACCCAAAGGCTGTCAATACAGTAACTGATATAATCTTTTGCTCCATGGTAAAATCTGACTAAAAGGAGTAACATTTATTGGCCTGTGCAGTGCCTTTAAATGTGTTAATAACATTCTTTTGAATAAGCTAAAATAGGTAGGATTTGGGGCTAACACTATAACTGGTTTAAAAACTACCTCTCAAACAGTACATTCTTAGTGCAGTCAGGCAACCTAAGCAGCAACAAGAACACCTATTCTGCAGGTGTGCCTCAAGGATCTTTAGTCAGTTCAGTATTGTTTTCATTATTTATAAATGACATAACCTCAAGCATTCCTTCACCCAACATTATTCTATATGTTGATGACACAGTATTGCATAGAAATGGTTTATTTGTCAATAAAAAAGCCTTGAAAAAGAACTTTCCTACTTGCTATAATTAGTTAATTAAGAACCAACTAGTACTGACTGTCTCTACAACACAAATTATAAAAAAATCTATCCTTATACTAAGACAAGACACCAAACCATAAACCCAGTTTATCATGTCTTTTCAGATTATCCCAGTTAGGGGTTGCCACAGTGGATCACTGTTCCACTCATGATTGGCAATGAAGTTTTACATTGTCAAGTTGTCAGCCTGGCATCCAACCTTCCACAGAAGACTAACACACAGGTTCAGTTTAGACTGTCCAATGTCACCTACAGCATGTCTTTGGGAGAACACCAACACGACCACAAGGAGGACATGTAGACTCCACACAGAAGGCACCCCAGCTGAGAATTGAACTGGAGAACCTCTTGCTGTGAGGCGGCAACACTAACTGCTGCACCACCATGGCCGGCCTAAAGACATCAACCCAGTTAATCAATATAAATACCACTGACTCATCCTACATCCAACCCTGTCATTCAAATTGCAGACATACACAAGTATCTCAAAAGTTTCAGCCCATTTTAAAGCCTCATACTCCATTTTCAATCACCTTATGGTAGAAGCCAGTATGATTATTGCAAATAACAAACATTCAGCAAAAGCTGAAGATGCCCAGCCCATGATTTACTTCTACTCAGCCTGTAGCACTAACCAAAATCAAGCAACTATACATGCCATATGTAGAGTTATTAAATTCCAAAAAACAAAAGACAAACTATTGAAAAGCTAAATGTTAGGAACACAATAAGAGCCGGCAGAAAATAAAAACAAGACTGTTTATTTGTAAGCGCTTTCGGTGTGGACGGTGCCTCACCTTCCTCAGACAAAAATTAAATCAATTAACACCCCTTATATAGACAAATTAAAAACAAATCATTTAATTATATTTCCACAAGCACAAATATAAAAATATATACATTTCAATGTTTATATCTCTTCAACCATTGGAGTGAGCGATCAAAGCCATATATAGTTATATATGTATATATATTAGGTCATTTGAATTGTAGAACTAAAAAAGCTAATTATAAACTCTTTACTGAAAAATCAGGTATAAATTAGATATACCTATGCCACATTGGCCATTAATAAATACTGTGTAATAAATAAACATATTAATGATAAATAATAAATAATATTATTAATCATGAAAGAATAAAAAATAATAAAAATAACTTTAGTTAAACTGAGTATTAAGTATGAATAGAATCCAAGTACACTCATTTAAAACCACAGGTAAAACACGATAATATGTGTCCTAAAAGTATACTAGTATTATTCTAAATTGAAATGTATACATTGAAACGTATATATTTTTATATTTTTATATTTTTGCTTGTGGAAATATATACTGTTTAAATTGAACATTTTTAAGTAATAAGAATTATGGTGAAAAGTATAGTTAGTGTAAAATGTTTTTAGAGTGAAAAGTCCGAACATTCGGAGAAGTGGTTTGTGTTTTTTATAAGTATAGTTACTTGCCCTTTAACAAATGATGATAGGAACATTAATTAAATGATTTGTTTTTAATTTGTCTATATAAGGGGTGTTAATTGATTTAATTTTTGTCTGAGGAAGGTGAGGCACCATCCACATCGAAAGCACTTACAAATAAACAGTCTTATTTTTATTTTCTGCCGGCTCTTATTGTGTTCCTAACGCTTAGCTTTTCAATAGATTTATTAAATTCTCCTTGTGAAATGAACACCACTGCGCCACCTTCCAAAAAGGCAACTTGGTCTACTATGCTTCTGTCCTCCATTACAAATAAAATATTAAATAACTTCTGCCTTCCTTTGGATGCAAACTACCAATAAAAAATGTTAAACTCCCTAAGAAGGGAAGTTAGCAAAACTCTCACTCTCATGCTTTATAACACTTCCCCCCACACACCCTTGGCCTTGCCACTGTAGAAAAAAAGCTTCAGCAAAATTATTTTAGCTAACTATAACCACCTACCTTTTGAATACAGACAAATTAATGAATACAATGCATTCAGAAAAAGGTAAACTTTTAGAAATGCAGAAATGCACGTTCTCTATAGACAAGGGGTAAATACCTTAATTTACTCTCTTGACTCATGACTAATTTATTAATCTACTTTGAAAATATTACAACAATTAGGAGGTTAACTTCCAATTGCAAATAAGTATACAGAATTGTGTAATAAGTAGTGAAATAGTGTTACCATTGCAAAAAGCATAACTATTTGTGATAGAAAGAACAATTTTTGCTGTACAGGTTAGATTGGGTAGATACAAAATGTTTACACTTCACTTATTGTAACCAAATATTCAATGCTTTTACCAGCTTTGTATTGGCCAACTACTGTTTGGAAATTACAATATGTGCATCATTCAAACTGTTTGAAACTATGTGGAGTAGGATACTAGCATGCACCATCAGTAGTCTGGCATTGCCACTGGGTCATATAATAAGCTGGCTTGGTCTTATACTCTATACCAGCTATGCTTTGGTAATATTACGCGCACTATTGGTTACAATGCTTTGTACTTTGTACCTACTGATGACCTCCTCCAATGGCCTCTGTTTACTGTATTCCTTTGCTCCCAGGTCATGGCTGAAAGGAAGAACATTGGGAACAGTCAATTTGCTTGTTTAAGAAAGATTCAATAAATATATAAATAGGTGTATAGAATGTTTATAAATTTATTCAAATAACTGTGTGCAAATATTCAATTTAAGCTATTAAACTGACCTCTGTATTTAGGTATATTATATCTAAAATGCCTCTGTATTTAAGTATAATATATCCAAAATGCAAGTAACTTTTCCTTATAGAGTTGAACATTGTAAGCCTTACTGTTATCTTTTCTCTTCCCGGCTGTGTAATTAAGTTCAAAGTATGTCTACTTCTTCTTCTTTCGGCTTTTCCCGGTTAGGGGTCACCACAGCGGATCACCTGTCTACGGTTTGTTGATATTGCTACATATGTTCTAGGCATGTACAAGTGTCATGTGGCATTTCAGCTGAGACACACCATTCTGGATTTTTTTCTTTAAGTCAGTTTTACCAAAATTTCCATCGTGAAAATATAAAAAAAAAAAAAAGCATTTCACACACAGAAGTCACACTTGTATATTAATCATTATAGTCTATACACCCCTGACAAGCAACATTTCCTAAACAAAGTAAATGAGCAAAGTAAGCACAACTGATTAAAAAAAAAAAAAAAAAAACAAGCACCATTTTCCTTCCTTATCATGCAATTATTTAAATTTGAACAACAGGTGAAAAATCAAGAATTATCTGCATAGTTTGTATTCATTTTATTTGATAAGCTGTGCATCTCATTTGGAAAGACTAACATTAAACACCTTTGAACATCTTTTTCTATCAAAGTGTCATCTGATCAAATGACTATCAAAAAGGGGATAATAAACTACATGGCCAATGATGTTTTGGCCTTTACCATGAATTATTATTTTACCGGTTACTGAGCTTATTTGGCCAGGTGTAATTCAATAAAAGCCACTTTACAATTTCTACAGCTGCGACTTTCACACAAATTGCACACAGGGTAACCACAGTACAACAAATGTTCATAATGTTACTTAAGATTTCCTCTTAATGTTTAAAAATATGCTGTGCACGGCAACAAAGTATTTCTCAGTAAAAATGTTAACGTAGATACATCTTTTCAGATTTACAACATTTACATGCTGAGTTATATTATTTGCTACACAATAAAGCTGTTGAGAAATGCTGGTCTATCTACTTTTTTCCAACTTTCTTTTCGGTCTTACTAGGCAACAATTTGAATCCATTCATCTGTCTGTTACACAGAACATTACATCCCCTAAAGGCTCAACACTAATGTTTTTCTTAAATATCAGGAAGGTATTTCATTATCCTTGTGGTAGCCTGTACAACATGACACAGGTGGAATAAGCTATACTGACTACAATGTTTTTTTCTCTGTTTGACGGACCTCAGATATTGACAGAAAGATACATGTACCCCACCCCCATAACAAGCACGCAGAAATGTACACACACACACACACACACACACACACACACATGTACAGGAGCAGATATACATAAACACTCAAATATACACAGTGGACAGAAACGTGCTTATAGAAACTGAATCATTAAAGAAACCAATTACATTGTTTTAAATCATACACAGCATTTATCTCTCCTTTCACAGTCAAATGCAAATCTCCCCTATCAATGAAAATGTATCTTAACTGTAAGGAAAGCTGCTGTCTCTACTCTCATATAATTGATTGAAGGTAGATACACCTCATTTGCAGTCACTGATCTGAGTGGGTAAATTAAATGATGGATAAAAAAGAAAACCACATGCACCTTGAAACATTATTAAAGTATGTTTTTTTTTATTTCAGTTTCAGCTCCTGGTACAGAAGTATATTTATATACTTAAGACCAACCACTCCCATACTCAAGGTGCAGGATTTGTAACTATTAGCAGATTTGACTCAATCTGCTATAAATCTGTAATACCATATAAAACAGTGGTGCACAATGTCTGACCCGGGAGCCAAATTCAGCCCTCCAAGCAATGCCATCCGGCCCCCAGAGAGTAACCAAAACATTTTAAAAAAAGTAAAAAAAATACTATGCTTTACTCCAGTCATGCAAACTTTCCAGCACGTGCTTACTTACCTAATTGACTGCAGTTGGGCACACCTCTAATTTTAGCCACAGAAGTAACTATTCTTTCTTGTTTATAACTTATAGTCTGTAAACAGTAGTAACTTTCTACAAAAGTTTGTAATAAGTCATGGCTGCAAGCAAGAATAACGTTAAATGCAAAGTTGATGTGCAAAACAGGCAATTCCATGACTGCTGTCTTAAGTAAAAATGCCAGTCACCTGTACCTATTGTTAACTCATAACAACTTACTATGTTTTGAGATGGCCCACAGATGCATTAAGAATTCATATAATGGCCCTCCTCACAAAAAGGTTATATAAAACCACCTACCTTTCTGATGGGTCAAGTATGCACTGAATTAGGACAAAATACCACAGCCAGAGAGCAACATTTTGTTTGCAGTCACAAAGGTATCTTTACTAGGTTACTTGCAGAAAAACAGGATGCAATTGCATATTGCATAAAGCGGCTAAGCTCTCTGTGCTGGTATATTTTACCAATAATAATAAGGAAATCAGTACAAACTACTATTATTGATCTGTGATCTGAACTGAAGAAAAAACACATATAATATATATATATATATATATATATATATATATATATATATATATATATATATATATAAATTTAATAAGCGATATGAAATACTCTGACAAATACATGTAAAATAAAAACATTGTTCGAGTTACATATTTGCCCGATGTTGACTCTTTCTCCAAATCAGGATATACAATTATACAATTTGTTTCAAGTGGTAATATTTAAAAGGGAATAACTAACAACATTCCATGCCATATAGAATAGCCACAAGTGTCCTCAATTAAACCCTCAGCTAGTTCCTTTTGGCTCATCATAATCCCTCATGGATGCCAAACCTCTGAGTCAGCATCCCACAGAGTATGTTACAACTGCTGTTCCTATCCTGTGAATTAGCCAACACGTTAGCATTGCAGTTCTACATTAGTGTTTCTATTAATATAAGGCAATCTAATGCAGTAACTGAGTAAATAATTCACTTGAATAATCATCAAACACAGTTCAGACTGCTGCCTAAAGCAAAAACTAAACAAGTATGTATCCTTGTTTTAATATCATAGTTTACACAACTGATATTGAAATGTTTTTCTACTGCTCCCTGTCGTCACTTTATAAATGTGAAAGAAAAGCTAAATATTTGGCCCAAAACCTAACTATACATATGGGAATGCCATATGTTGCTACTATTCCTGTCTTCGGGCATTACTGAGAAATGGAAAATCTTGGTTTTCTCTGAATCTGTGTGGTCTTGCCCTTTTAAACCTTTGGACAAGCACATCACTGTTTCAACAGTTGACTTCCTGTTGAAGAGGAAAGCCTGATTTTATTGATCTTGTAATTTTTTTTCACTCACTTCTACCTACCCTCGGCTGTAACATATTCTGCTGGATGGGACTGTACATGATGTTCTTGGACAGGCTTCATTGGGAAGAGCATTACAATACTTCTTTGTCTTTTATTTACCCCAGCCTGCTAGGCCTCTTGAATGAACCCTGAGTGTTTTCATTTCATCCCTGTTGGAGGTTTTGACGACTTCAAATGTCTTTTCTGAGGTTTTTTTAACTTTACATGCTCCACTTAAGTTACTTATGAATGGTCGCAGGGGAGTTTACCTTTTAAGAGTGATGTTTAATATTTGGGTTGGAAGCATAAAGTACTGGAGCATTGCAACTTGTAAAAAGAACCTTTTCACTTGAGGCAGTCAAGCTGTGTCTCTTTTAATTTCACTAGAAGGCAAATGACATTTTTTATCAACATCTGAGTTGTTTTTTAATAATTTTTCAGGAAACACTGTCAACCATGTGTCAAGGGCTTTAATAAACACAAAAATAAGCTGCATCACATATGGAACAACCTGGCAAATAAATTGAAGAGGTTTATAATGTAACAAATTGTAGT
Source organism: Protopterus annectens (assembly GCF_019279795.1). Taxonomy (NCBI): domain Eukaryota; kingdom Metazoa; phylum Chordata; order Ceratodontiformes; family Protopteridae; genus Protopterus; species Protopterus annectens. Next base: position 1,090,404,729 of record NC_056744.1, read on the forward strand.
CATAATTAGATTTTTTAAAGTTTATTTTATAAGTGCTACAAGAATAACTACAGCAAATAGTTATATTATATTTCTTGCAAAAATCATCGTAGGACTGATAGCAAAGCTATAGTTACCCTTATTTAACATTAATATGTATTTATATTATTAAAATAAATGAGGTAATTAAATTAATAATTCCATTAATATTTATTTAAATTAATATTACTAACAGTAGTGGAATAGACTCCCTGTCTATGTCAAGCAGAGTACCTCATTAACCCTTTTTACGTGCAACCTGGATAACTGGATGGGGAACAGGAAATACACCCTGGGATTCCACCTGTGCCCTGCTGGACAGGGGCATCAGGTGCTGACTTGTCAGAACATCGGTTAAATTCTTGGCTAGGCTTGTAAGGACCTTAGGGCAAATAGCCTAGTAACTTATTATGATCCTATGATCCTTAAATGGCATTTGGTCATGCCTGAAACCTTTATATATGCTCATATTAAAACAAGTGCATTAGCAGAGTGCATCATGCAAATTAACCAGCAATCTAATTTGTTTTATGAGGTCCTAGTATTGTATGCCATGTATGTCATGCACTGCTGCACTTTCAGAATCCTGTGGGTGGGTGAGTGTCTGTGTTTGTGTGTGTGTGTGTGTGTGTGTGTGTGTGTGTGTGTGTGTGTGTGTGTGTGTGTGTGTGTCTGTGTGTGTGTGCGTATGCACACGCGCATGTGAATGCATGTGTGTGTGTGTGTGTGTGTGTGTTTGTGTGTGTTTGTGTATACACATGGACAGTGAGAATGTGGCACAGAATATGCAATGGACACATGGCTCCCAGGAAACATACATTATATCTTTTTTGCTCACTGACCTGTACTGAGAGTCTTCTGATTCTCCCAACCACCTTATAGAAACTATTTGTTTCTACCAGAAGTGAAAGGCAACAGGTATAGTTACTCTGTTTGGTGGTGTGAGCTAAGCCTAATCCCCCCATCATGTCTGTGAGTTTCACTTCCACAATTTCATGAACGGGACACATGCATGCTTCCAAGCATGCTGTCTATGGTTGCATTGCAAGGCACTGTTTAGAAAAATATGGCACCATGCTCCACCCATATAGAGCAATCATGGCCTCACTCCCTTGAAGTGAAAAAGCCAATGTCAGCCACTCTGCTCTCACTTCCCCTTGTGCCAGCTTCTGCAATACCTGTGTTACTAATCTGACTTTTGTCAACAGGGATATAGTCATACAAGGAGCATTCTTTTGATGACCTGTTGTGAACCAAGATCACTTAAGGAAATTCAGGCCTTTGTATCTGTGCAGAATAAATATGATTGTTAAGTAACACACTTCATGAAGCAAATTTACTATTTTGTATATGGTGAAGGGCAACATTCCTCCCATGGCAGCAGTCTTATACGTTCCCTCATACAACAATGAGATTCTTAGCTATGTCTGACACAGAGAGAACCAGGAAACATGCCTTTATATTATGTATTGCAAAGCACTTTTTCTGTTTTGGATTACTGATATTGAATAGATTTGAGGAGCTCCGTATTGCCTTAGTAAATTAATCCACAAATGGTTAGCAATTTTAATGGGAAATCTGCAAAATTCACAGGGTGCATTTCATTGTGGATGACTGCCTCCCGGTACTCCTTTTCAGATATTTCACAAAACTTTTTTTTTTCTTATTTGGAGATTTAGTTTATTATGCTTCAGGTTGGAAAACACCTCCTTATATAGCTCATGATTCAGAGTTGCCAAAAGCAGAATGATGAATGAAATCTGTCAATAGTTTTTATTGCTGTTTTGATAATGAACATCTTTGCTTGCTTTTCAAATAATATACAACAGGTTACTTACTGTAATCCTCTTGGGAGCTTTCATGTCCATAGATTGTTATAATATGTAAACAATACCTACTAGAAGAGCTTTTCTTTCCCAACCTGAGTGCCATCCAGACTGATGCTATAATGAACTTTATTTCATGGAGGTTCTTACTTTGTGGAGATAGGTTGATAATAACTGAATTAGATTATAAAAATAAAAATAAAAAATAAAAACATTTGTAGCATCTTTCCAGGCACCTATGTTTAGCATAATTTGTCTTTAACAACCAGATGTGTAGCAAGAAAAATTCCATTTTGTACTTACAAGTTCTTAGTGCCCCCCCCCCCCCCCCCACACACACACCTTGGCCATCTATCACTTAAAAATAGACATATCTCTCAAAATGCTACTCCCTGAGCACTCAGTTAATGTAAGTAACATTTCAGCTATTCCCCCTAAAATTATTTAATATATTATTTTTAGATTATCAGTATTGCACCTGTTGTTGGAATCATTCATTTAGACAGTTGTAGACATAATATGACCTGAAAAAAGCCATATTGATATGATGCTCTGACAAAATGTACTCAGTAGAGTGTAAAGAGTATGCCTGGCTACATCCTTGTTAATAATTGTATTCTAGCTATCAGATTTACAAATTGCTATGCAAAACATGAATTCTGTCCTTTGTGTGTTTTGATGTTCTTTTTTATCCCACCTACCCATACAGTTACCCTCATAATAATAATAATAATAATAATAATAAAAATCATGTGCAAGATACATGACAACATTTTGAGTACCATAACAGAACACCCTGGGAAACTACCATCAGCTTATGTCTTTAGATGTGATGATATTTACTTATTTTGTGGTTTCAGTGCTACAACATCTCCTATACACAATATCTAATTAATGCAATATATAATTAAAATATTTTAGCTTGTCATGTTTGTTAAGGTAGAAGAGATGTAGATACTTGTATTATCAAGCACATGTTACCTGATTCCATTACCATAGGAGTGTAATATTTTGTCTTTATTTGTTTCCCTCCCTGATTACTCTTGGAGCTCACCTTCATTGGACACCATTATTTAACACAACATTCCATTAGCAGCTGTATTCTAGATCTTAAATTTACAAACAGAAAAACTGAAAAAAGAATACCGAATACCATATCCACTTATTTTATTCCCTTGGGTAACAAAAAAAAAATGCAGAAATGCAGTCGGTGTCCAAGAATGTTGTAACATGTATTTAAAAATGCAAATTTACATAATATTATGTCTATTTATCAAAGTCAACTGTCTTTCTTATATATTTCTTGTTGAACATGAGTACTTCAGTTACATATGTATTCTAGCTGGAGTGCTTTCATTTCCTGTCACGAATGTATTAGTGCAAATAAACAAAATAGCAGTGCTTTCAGAATCAATACTATTTTAAAATTCTTAAAAGAGGTTCAGAGTCTTGTTAGAGTATGCCTCACATTCAAAGTAGTAACCATACACTAACTAATGTGTATCACATAACGATCTGGACAGTACAAGGAAAAGTCTTTGTTCCTGTGGAGGCATTTAAACAAAACAATATATGACTTCCATTCTTCGTGGTCTTGTCTCTTGTTCTTCTCCTGGTGGATGCATAAGGCATTTTCATGGATTTTTGTTCAGAGTGCCTCTGTCTGATTGTTCCATCCTGGTTGTGAAGCTCTTTTAACAGTTTATGAAACATAAGGATTTTACTGTTGAACTGGTAACTGAACATGAGGCCCATTGGGTTTTTTTCCTTTGGTACAATAAGTAGAGCTCATTTAATCTCTCATTATTGTGAAGTCGTATTTCTTCCAGGTAATTGTTTTATTCTGGAAACCCTGATGACTTTGCTGATATGGGTTATGAAACTATCATGCCATTTATCCGAGGTCATTGTAGAGTAATCTACAATAACATTAACTTTGCACTAACTTTGCTATAAAAAAAATAATAATAATAAAAAATATTTTACCCAGTATTAGGACAACAGTATTTGAAGGCAAAGATATCCCTGGTTCTGTATCAGGGAACCTGGATTATTTATCCATTGTAAATATTGTGCTTATGAGCCCATAGAACTCAGTGCTAAAACTTTCCCTGGATGATTTGTCAACTTGGACATCTGCTGAATATACTATTGTTCTTGGCATTGTTAGATGGGCATAGCAAAAAGTTTATGAAATCAGGATCAATCTAAAGATCCATCTTAGGGAAACGCATCTTCTTTCCTAAAGTAGACTTTAATGTCTAGTTGCACTTTGTAGTCTGTGTTTATTCCCTTTAGTGACTGATGTAAATGCGAGGAGTAATCCGTACCTTTTAACAAGTATTTGCCACTATCTGATGCAGGCCATTCATTCTACTTTTGGTTAGCTGAATTGTATAATACCTTTGCCCTCCTTTGCATTGCATATTTTTCTACTTCCTGCACACTTTTGGCCAGAGTTAATATTTTTACAGCAACACTAACAAGAATTACATTTATATATCCTTCAGAAAGGCTATCATAATTCTCTTCCATACTTTTAGTTAAGTGGGCATATAGCTATACAATTTTCAGCGCTAGGCTACTAATAGGCTAACTTTATAGCTCATTGCCCTCAGAGGTCACTGTTTTTGTATGATGCATTGGTAGCTGCTGAAACAGGGTATGAGCCCTTTAAGAGAATGACATAGGTAAGGCAGGCAGTCTTAGCTGGGAATTTTATTTGGGACTACAATTGATTGTTCTGATGCATCTTCTGCTTCAGTACCCGTTCAGAAGAAGTATTTCTATTTTAAATAAAAATTTGACTTCAGACTGAAATGTTGGCACCCGTGGTTACTTCTGTTTATGGCAGTTTTTATCATTTTCCATATTTATCAATTTCAGTGGGTGAAAAAAACACAACTTTTACAAACTGTAACTTTTTAAGAGATTCATAACAAATGCTCTGCCTGAGTATTTTGTGCATTAAAGAATGCAAGATCTGCTTAATAAGCAGCTATTGACTAGTTTGTTGACAATGAAGAATTTCTAAACCACTATGTCCACTCTGAGATCTTCATAGCAGTAAAAATGGGTTACTCTGAGCTGCCCAAATCCCAGTGCCCATACAGGGACTTGTTCTGAGCAAGAATTATATAGTGGCAGTGGAAAAGGGTTATCTTGCATCTGTTTTCTAGTTGCGGACTTTTCTTGTGAAAGCTAAGCCCTGTGCACAATAAAGAGATCACTCAAGGCACTGGTGAATTCTGTCAAGGCTCTTCGGGAAAGTAGTATAGCTATTTATTTGCACTCAATCAGCCTATAGCAACACATATCTATCTATCTATATATATATATATATATATATATATATATATATATATATATATATATATATATAATAATGCTAACACCACTTTCCTTCTGGTGTCCACCCTGAGGCATGCACACAGAAGAGTTATGTGCAGAATCAGGCCAGAATATTTCCGATGTGGGAGATTTGTAGAGATCTCCTTTTCCAGTATTTCACAGAGTGCAAATAAGATTTGCAGGAGATTTGTAGTTTTCCATTTCCAGCATGAAGGATAGTGTTTTACAGAATGGTGTGTGTTTGAGTTCCAAGGGAGATTATACATTCTGCAGTCACTAATTTTTAGAGGAGAATGTTTTGCAGAATCGTGTGTGACTCACATTTGCTGAGGCACTTAAATGTAACATTCCTAAACACTAAAGACCTCCTAGATGAAGCACACATAACAACTGCCCTCAGTACTTCCAAGTGCATTCTTTCAAAACAACACCCACATCAACACATACAGCCACATCTCATGGTGCCTCTACCTCTAAGTCCATAAGGCAAGCCAGAACATAACTTAGCATTATGGCCAAAGGAGACTCGATTGTGAGATATACTCATGGCCTTCTCAGCAGGCGGAGTAGGAAAATGTTATGGTAATTTGCTTATCAGGGGCTAGGATCCACCGTATTATGCACACACTGAAGTAATTGGACCACCTACCTAGACTATATGAACATAAACATCATGGAGCTCTTTTAATATGTCTCCCAAGCTGGTATGAGCATGGAGCAGCATTCTACATTCTCTTAGGATGATGCCACACTATGAAGGTACAGTTGTGTAAAATCTTACTATATGGATCTCCTGGCCAGGGAAAACCACTGTTCAGACAGTATACCAAAGCCTTATGATCTTGTAGGCCCCATATGTCACACATAAGTTCCCAGACAGGACATAGGGCACAAAAGTGACATAGAAACACAGTTACCAAGAACTTAATTGCCCCAGTAGAGAAGAGTATCCATAGGACAAAGGAGTACATGCACATCCAGAAAGAGAAAATGCAGAAGAAAAAGGGGAAACACTCAGCCAGAAGGGAATCCAAAAGACAAAACAGAACAAACAAGAGGGGATTAGAGGGAGGAAGTGAATACTGCAACAGTGAAGAGAAGGACATCTACTGTTATGGTAAGATTTTACACAACTATGCTATGTCCTTCTATATCACATTTGCAACATTGTTTACTGTAGGGAGAGTAAAAAATAATCAAGAAACAGAATGGGAGGTGGAAGGCTGAGAAGAGCCCTCAACAAAGTCATACAAACTGGTTCTAGCAAAACCTACTCTGGCCTAGAAAACATATCCAACTAATAAGGCTTAGTAAAGGTATGCACTAAAGACCAAGTAGCAGCTTTAAGGATGGACTTGGTGTCTAACCCCTTGAGCAAAGCACGAGAAGAGGCAGCAGCCCTAGTGGAATAAGCTCTAATGGAAGCAGCCAAAGATTTGCCATGAAAAAAATAACTAAAAGAAATGGCCTTAGATATCCAGGAGAAGATGGTTTGATTATAGACAGCCAATACCAATGTCCTGGGATGAAGGGAAACAAAAGCTTGTTATCAATGGCCTTAGTTTTATCTAAATAGTACCTGAGCTGTCTGAACAAATTCAAGGTATGCAAGACACTGTCACTAGCAGACTAAGAAGAAGGGGAAAAAAGAAGGAAGCTGACTGATTTGAGGACAACTAATTTACTACATTGGGTATAAAAGAAGGATTAGAACAAAAGGACACAATGTCCCTGTGGGAAAAAAAAAAAAAGGAGGAATTGCCGTAAGAGTCTGCATCTCAGAATCCCTCGAATGGAAGTAATAGAGAGCATCAAAGCACTCTTCCAGGTACAATGTTGAAAGAAGCAGAATCTGCCGGATCAAAAGGAGCCTGAATCAATTTTTCCAAAACAAAATTAAGATCCCAAGGAGGAGCTATAGGTTTCCTTGGAGGCCTAAAATACAGAACACTTTTAAGAAATTGCCAGACCTTAAAACAAGACGCCAAGGAAGGATTATAGAGCAGGTAAGCAGAAATGGCTGACAAATGGGCCTTTGCAGAAGAATAGACTAAGCAAACTAGAGCAACTCGTACAGATAAGAGAAGACCAAGAGGATCTCCACTGAAAAAGGGTCCTGGTTATAAGCATGGCACCAGACAGAAAATATTTTCCATTTAGACATATAAGATTTTCTAGTTTAGGGATTCCTTCCCTCCTATAAAACCATGAGCACGTCCTCAGAAAAGAGATGCCTGAAATGGATTAAAACCCTATCACCCACAGTGTCAGTTGAAAAGTGGACAAATGAGGATGGATGAGAGACCCCTTGTCCTGTTTGAGGAGGTCCAACCAGTGAAGAAACTTGTGGTGATTGCCCCTGGTTAGATACATTATGAGGGGGAACCAGTGCAATCTTGGTCAAAGGGAAGTCACTAGCTAGACTTTTCAGGAGTCCAGCTGAAACTTCTGCAGAGCTGTTGGAAGTAAGGAAAAGGAGGGAAACATAAAGAAACATCCTCTTCAAAGAAAAAAAAAAAGGACGTCCATCTTTCATGACAGGAGGCATGACACTCTGGAACAGGAGAGAGGAAGCTGCCTGTTCAGAGGAAGGCAAAACAATATACCCAAGGAAACCCCACTGATGGACAAAGTCCAGAAATATGTCTCTGTGAAGCATCCATTTGTGAGCTCTGTGAAGCATCCATTCATGACCCGGTGTTTTGGGCCTGCTCAGACAGTTTGCCACTAGATTGTGCTTTGAAGGAAGGTATACTGCCTGAAGAGTTAATTGATAACTGACAGCCACCTCCCAAGCCTGAAAAGCCATCCTGCAGGGTAGCTAATATTGTGTGCCTACCTGGTTGTTCATATACCATTGTAGTATTGTCTGTATACACTTTCACGGGACCGGAAGGCAACATGGGGTGAAGGGCTTGAAGAGCCAGAATCAGAACTCTCATCTCGTTGATGTTGATATGATCTGACATCTGATGGGGAGCCAGAGAACCTGAGCTTTAAGGTGAACACATGATGCCCCCACCCCATCTCTGAGACATCGGTGAACAGTTCTTGAGAAGGGACTGGAGGCTGAAAGGGCTGGCCTGGATTGAGAGCAAGCTGTTGAGTCCACCACTCAAATTCCTTCTTTAGACAAGGAAGGAGATGTACATTGAAATCCAGAGGGTGGCAATGCTGCATCCAAATTGACTTGAGGTACCATTGAAGCTTCTGCATATGCAATCTGGCAAGATGAAACATTGGAAAAGAAGAGGCCCATAAATCCAAGGACCCAAAAAAACCTCTCTGGTTGGAATATCAGCCATAGGAAGAAGACACTGAAAAAAGGCTATCAAAGGCAAAACATTTGGAGGTAGAAGAGAGGCTTACATTGGCACTGTCTGAAGAGAGATGGTGAACTCCAGATCCTGTGACAGGTGACTGAGAGAAGGTGCCTGAAGCAACAGGTCATCCAGATAAGCCAAAATGCCTTGGAGCCTGCAGAAAGCAATTACAGGAGCTAAGCATGGGGCAGTAGAGAGGCTGATGGGCAAAGCAAAGAAGTGAAAATGAAAGAAAGAAGCAGAGAAGCATAAAAAATTCCTGAAAAGACAGTGAATAGGGATATGAAGGTAAGCATCCTTCAGATCCAAAGACACCAGAAAAGCCTGGGGTAGTAAAAGACAAAGTAGGGTTCAAAGAGTAAGCATCTTAAAACAGGAGACTTTGAGAAGGGTGTTGAACAGGGAGAGATCCAGAATATTCAACGGGAAAAATAAAACTCCAGGCTACCACGGCTGCCAAGGCAGAAGGTTTATTATACAAATGGTAAGAGCTTTCACAGCATGACAAAACTGCTTCATCAGACCAATAAAAAGACAGACAACACATATATATAATCAACATATAGGTTCATAGATAGGTACTAGGCTATCTGCCCGAGGGCATTTATAAGCCTAGCCAGAGTGTGTCTTCTTTTGCTGCCCCATTGATTAATTAACTGATCCTCTGTCAAGCAGAGCCAATGAAGTGATCCCAGGGGTGTATTTTCTGTTACCCATCCACTCGTCAAGGTTTCTCTTGAAGAGTGTTAGTGAGGGGCTCTGCCTGATGAAATTTGGAATTTTGTTCCAAAGCATGGGGAGTCTCTGTGATAGGAATCTATCCCTCCAGCATGTTCTATTTATTGTTGTGGTGAGGTTTAGCTCACTAGAGCGCATGGCTCACAGTGACTTAGATTTCTTTAGGTGGAGCATGTCATCAATTCTGAGTTGGACATGGCTTTGTAAGTCATGCAGTGATCACCTCTGAGTAAGAGATATGCCACTGAGTACAGCCAGAGTTTTTTCACTTGGGCAGCATAGGACATATGTTTGAGGCCAGTAATCCCCTTGGTGAGGTACTTTTGTGGTCTTTCCAGTTGTTGGAAGTGTCTTGTGAGGTACATCCCAAATGGGGCATTGTACTCTATGATGGGTCTAATGAGTGATGAGTAAAGAGACACTATAACCTCTTTATTTCTAGATGCAAACCCTTTAGTAACTAGATGGACCACATAGAAGGATTTCCTAACTACTTTGGCAATATGATTGTCAAAGGAGAGATTACTATCTACCTGGGTCCCCAGATCTCTTATTACCTCTTCTGTATTAAGGGGGCTGCCACCTATGTGGTAATTCGTGGGTGTTTTGTTTTTCCCAAACGGGATGACTATGCATTTTTTGGCATTTAGCTTGAGCCCATGACTTTGACACCAGGTGTCCATCTCACTAAGGCCCTTTTGGAGGATGTCCGTGTCAGCCGGAGAGTCAATTATGGCTCCCAGTTTGCAGTCATCGGAGAACTTGGTTAGCCATAGTCCTCCTGTGTTTGCCTGTACTTCTGAGAAGTATATGCCAAACAGTAGGGGTGCCAGGGCCGAGCCTTGTGGGACACCACTTGTGACTGGTTTAGAGTCGGACCTGGAGTCCCCTATTCTTACCATGTGAGTTCTGTCTGTAAGCCAGTTGGCAACCCATCTCATGATGTAGGGGTTTATGTTCAGGCTGGTACGTTTTTCTGTAATACCGAGTGGGGAATGGTGTCAAAAGCCTTGGCGAGGTCAAGGTAGGCTGTGTGAACCACCTTTCCCTCATCTATGGCCTTGGTGACTTTCTCGAAGAAGTCAACCAGGTTTAGTAGGCATGATCTGCCCTTAACAAAGCCAAACTGGGTCGGGTCAAGTGTTTGGAGGTTCCCAATGTCTTTGTTAATGAGTTCCATGATGATGCGCTTCATAGCCTTGTAGACCAGGCTAGTCAGGCTTATACTTATAGTTATAGTTATCAGGGTCAGTTGTGGCCCCTCCTTTGTGGAGAGGAATAATCATTGCTGTGCACCATTCTATGGGCACATAGCTTGTGGAGAGGCTGAGGTTGAACAGCGTGTTTAGGTGGGGGGTTAGTTTGTTCTGTAGTTCATGCAAGACGCAGCCTGGGACACCATCTGGTCCCACTGACGCTGTGTTTTTGGCTTTTGAAAGGGCTGTTTTCACCTGTGCGTCTGTGATTTTTTTGGGACACTACACTTTTCCGGTATTGTTGTGGGCCTTTTTGGAGGTGAGAGGGGGGTGAAGTTTGCAATTAATCTATCTGCCAGGATGTTGGCAATATCAGTAGGTTCAGTATATTTTGTGCTATTTTCCACTAGTTCAGTGCATATCTGCAAGTTGCCACTTAGAATCTTAACATAGCTAAAGAAGGCTTTGTGGTTATCTTTTGAATCCTTGGCTACTTTTCTTTCAAAGTTAGCCTTGGATGATTTCATGAGGGACCTTAGTTTCTTACTGATACTGATCAGGGATGTCTTTCCTTCTTGGGATTTGCTTTTTTTCTGAATTAGTTTCCTCCTTCTATTGTATAGCCTGTTTATTGCAGGGGTCCACCAAACTGGTTTCCTTCTCTTAGAGGAGTGAGTCTTGGTTTTGCTAGGGATGGCATGATCCATGCATCCTTGTAGGTGCTCATAGAGTGCATTTGTAAAGGTTTCTGCATCTTGGACAGCGTTATCCTTTAGCATGGGGGCTATGAAACTTACCACCTCTGTCTTAAGTAAGGTGAAGTTTGCTTTAGAAAAGTTTTTCACTGTGGTTTCCTTAGTTGGGGGTGATGGTGGGGTGTGGACATCCACAGTGATTAGTTTATGGTCTGATATAACCAGTGATGGGTTGACCTCCGGTGTGGAACACTTGTTGCCCATGTTGGTGATGACCAGGTCCAATATGTTTTCACCTCTGGTAGGGGAGTTTACCAGCTGATCCAGGGCATTTGAGTTGATGAATTCCAGGAAATGCTGGGCCTGGGAATTTGTTCTAAAGTAGTTTTCCCAGTGAATGGTAGGGTGATTGAAATCGCCCAATATCAGGGTGTTTGGTAGGACCTTCATGTTTTCCAGTGTCTCCAGAAAGGTGGAGTGGTGGTCCTGGGTCATGGAGGGTGATCTGTAGCAGGCCACAATTTGCATTGCTGATTTGCCCTATGTTAGTTGCACATGGATGATCTCAGAGGTGTCATGCTGCGCCACTAACCTGGAGGTGTAGGTATCCTTGATGAATATGGATACACCCCCTCCTTTTGTGTTTTGGTCCATGTTCTGTGGCTGAAACATGTGGTATGAGTTGTAGCCCAGTGGTGCTGGGGTGCTCTCTGGAGCCTTCAACCAGGTTTCTGGTTCTGGTTGATATACCAATCAAATTTCAGATATACAGTCACCTGTAAAGCAATTAAATATTACAAAACATATTAGCTTCCAGATCAATTGGAAGCAAAAAATAAGACATCAAAAAATACTCCTGATGGAGAAAACCAGTCAATAACCAAAAATCCACCACAGAACTCCAACAGCAATGCGAGTCCAGTCACAATAAAGGAGGTCTTCAATGATTCAAAATGATGCAGCCATATACACAACAATACTTTATTCCACTAAAAGCATTCACAGAGTAGTACACTCCATTCGAAACAACACATAAAATTAATTGTAAATCATGGATTAAGCGCTTTCGTCTCCATTCGGAGACTTCATCAGATGGAACGAACGGAGACAAAAGCGCTTAATCCATGATTTACAATTAATTTTATGTGTTGTTTCGAAGGGAGTGTACTACTCTGTGAAATCTTTTAGTGGAATAAAGTATTGTTGTGTATATGGCTGCATCGTTTTGAATCATTGAAGACCTCCTTTATTGTGACCGGACTCACATTGCTGTTGGAAAACCAGTCAATGAAGAACATAGCAAAATACCTAGTCATGATTGGGCAGCAGAATAATCCTACCTATATTGTCTAGTAATCTAAAGGATTTCCTGGCCAAACTCACTTGACCTAAAGCTCGATTGGAACAGATATAAAATCTGTCCAATCAAACTGTCTCTTAAAACTCCAATTAATATAGAGGATCGTGTTAAACATCTTGTATGATGGAATATACACACCTATGGAACAAAGAAGGTGTTCATCCAGTCTCCTAACGTTCTTTGTATACTATTTCCAATCAGGAGTTAAATAGAGTAAACCTATCGCCTAAGCTATAGGAATGTGATAACCAATAAGAATTAATCAAGCAAATTTAAAAACTTGATGTAAACATGCATATATCTATATCATTATATCTGGATTGTTTATATATTTTACTGGGGTATTTGCTGTATTCTATTATGAATATACACTGTTGAGCCTGCATCTTTGATTTAGATTTATATGGAAAGAGGATTTTTAAAAGTATTGAAAGAAAATACATATTTATGATTGAAGCATATACAAAGGATCTCATTTCTTTTGCCTGTTAATTGTTTAAATAATGGAGGACAAAGACCCAAAAATAGGGACGATTTTTAAATATTGCTCTTATAAACTTAGAAAGTTGATAGAATAATAGGTTTTGCATTAGCATGAATTTTCTGGATGGTATGGTATCTGAAACTCAAATGTCTTTCATTATTTTCTGACTTCAATCCTCAATGATTTGCAACTGGTTTGCCAGAAAAATCACAATTTTATGAGAAACAGAACAAAAATATGAGGCAAAAATCTGGACATTCTGAGAAAATCTGAACAGTTGAGAGGTGTGGCTCCATATTAATAGTTGAGGGGGGTTACACTAGTAGGTATTTCCTGGGCAGAAGCAAGGGCATAGTGGGGTGAAGTTTGAGCTGAATTTGTCAGCCAGCAGATTCGATATGCTGTTCTGCTCAGTGAAAGTGGCACCATTGACTACCAGTTCAGCACACTAATGTGTGCTGTCTTTCAAGTTTTGAACATAGCTGTAGAAGGCCTTATTGTTGTCTTAAGCCTGTGAGGCTATCTTTACCTTGTAATTGGTCTTGCTGGACTTTATTAGTCATCTAAGTTTCCTGTTTAGTTTAATTAGAGAGCTTTTTTCATTATGAGAGTTGCTTTTCCTGATTTTTAGCTATGACTTTTTTCCTTTTGTTATATACCCCACTAAGGCTAGGATTCAAACTGTATGGTTTGTTTTTAGAGATTGTTTTGGGCTTAATTTTAGTAAGCACAGTATCTTCTATACAGCAATTTACATAGTTGTGCAGGGCCTCTGTGAACAATTCCACATAGGTTGCTGCGACCTCGGGGATGAGAGGAGCATTAATTTTCTACAACTATCACTTTTCTTATTTCAAAGGAGACAACTTTGTGGTCCAACCTCACCAGTGAGGATGTGATATGGGGGTTGGGGGGTACGCCCTCTCCCATATTGTTGAGTACCAGGTCAAGTATGTTTGACTGTCTGGCTGATGTGTCCACTTGTCAACAACACAAAAAGTAAAAAGAAGAGTGTCAACAGTCATCTTACTAGAATAAACACTTAAAACGATTCAATTCAAAGCATAATAAAAATAAAAATAAGACAACATAGAATAAGTAAGATGACTGTTGATACTCTCCTTTTTACTTTTTGTGTTGTTGACAGAGGGCGGGGTTCTTCGATGCAATTATTTATTCAATTGTATAATTATTCAAGCACAGCAGTTCATTTAGAGTTTATTGCTGTACTAGGATAGGATATATTTTGTCATGAGCTTTTCTACATCAGTATTTCAGTACATGCTTTTACATTAGTTGTATTTTTTTGTCTGAAGAAGTCTGGACTGTGTCGGGATGAAAAGTGTGTGTTATTAAAGAGCAGCTTTACACATTTACTACTGCAGCTTCCTTTTGCTGCACTGGACGTTTTATCAGTGTGTTTTGTTTGTGCAGCTAACTGGACTAAATGTGTGAAAGGCACTGAAGCCTTACACTGCTGGCACACGTCTATATTCTCCAGAGTAAGTAGAGCTTGTAGGTTGTGGAGTGTCTTGTTTATGCTCTCAACACTGAGCAGTAACACCTTTAGCTTTCTTTGGGTTTTATTTGCTATGTCAGTAGGTTTGTCACCTTGGCATTGCCTGATAAAGGCTCTGAGGGGATGGATAAAGTTTTAGCCAGTATTCAGAATCCTAAGGGAGACAGGTGCAGACCACCCTTTGCAAAGCAATGTGGTTTATTAACCATGTCCTCCCATGCTGACAAATATTGAAGCCCCCTGGAAAGACACCAGAGACTAAGCCAGATTATAGTCGATCATGTTTTGTTCTTATGTGGCGTCATCTTGGTGAAGGTTGAATGCTGCTCAATGCAAGGCACATATCTGCCTGACCCACATACATATTCAGAGAGTTCAACAATGTCTCTCTTCATATAGTCCAGAGAAGTAAGTCTCAGATCATCATTGCCCACATGGACTATGATAGAATCATACAGATACCAGTGGCATAGTGGCTTAAGTATATGCATAATTTGGCATGTCTTGGCTTCAGATAAACAAATAACCTTTATCTTCTCCTTGTACAGTCTGGTGAATGGGCCATCTGTGTGTCATACAATGGAGTCCCCTATGACAAGAGTCATGGGAAATGTGTTGGCTTGCCTTATGGGCTTTCCTCTAGGGGCTCCAATTGGCATATGAATATATGTGGTGTTTGGTGTTATTAATGAGTACTTTAGAGATTGTGGATAGGTGTTGCTGTTTATATGGTTAGGTGGTCTTTGAGGTTTGTGAAGATTGCTTTTTAGTGCCTCAGCGTAGGTTGGTTTATGTGTTTGTTTGATGGACACCATGGGTGGTGAAGGTAGTGTGTGTGTTCTTGACAATTGTGGTTGTATGTGTGAGTTTTGACTTCAGTGAATTTGTGTATGAGCTTCTCTCACATATTGTTTGCTTTTTTAAGGATTAAATGGTTGTCTGTGAACATGAGACAATTGCTGCATTGTCTCAGGATGCCCATATCTCTCAAGCTGGTGATGGACACATTTGGGAATTGCATATCCATGTTGTCTAGACCTGTATTTGGGTGAACTACTGTAGGTTGTGCAGTGAGTTATACAGAGGTCCTTTTGGCCTGTCTCTAGGGTTTGTCACTAGACTAGGTTAGAGTGTCATAAGATATGATAGTGATGTTGTTTAATGTGCAAACTAGCTGCTCTAAGCTTGTCTCTGTACAGTGGCTTTGTTTTATCCACATTAACTTACAGATTTCATTTCCAAGGGATTTTTATAGATAAAATTTACTTTCTGAGCTTTTGTGTCTATACGGAGCATTGCTAACCTGTTGTAATAACACCAACAAAGATTATTTGTGAGTGTAATGCTGCTGGAAAACAACTTAAACCAACTACCTTAAGAAGGGAATTTCAAGTATTCAGGATGTTTACAATGATTTAAATGCAAAAATAAGTAAATAAAGTAGTAGCAATGTAAGCAGTTAACTGAAGTGCAAAACAATAAAATAAATGTATTTGCCAAGGATGAAGCAGGATTAACTCAGGACCCTTCAGAGTGCAGCAAGGGCAGTAAGAAGATGGGAACTCTGGGACAATGAACAGGAAACAATTTGTAGTAAGGGAGCTTTACTCAAGTCCAATGCTTATTTGCTGAGTGGCCAGTTAGTATTATGGATATATGAAAACCAATGAGTGTGAAGTATTTAAATGGGTTTCACAACTGACAGCAGCAATGAAAGAGGGGAGGGAAGAACTTCGGAAGTCAGATTAGCATGTGGGGTGGAAGCCAGAGACATAGCCTTTTAAAACCGCAAAAAGAGAAAGATGAGAGGCCTGGGAAAAATTCAAACTGGAGTTCTACTCTATGGTTAGACTTTCAGAAACATTTAACTTAATGTCTCAGAGGGGCAGACTCAAACATCAGGTTAAAAAAACAGTAGCTAGGTAAACAGAAAGGCACTGGAATTTGACTTTAAGCTGATATATAAGGCTATAAAAAGTAGGGAAGAACAAATCATGAAGGAGAATCCACAATACTGCCACTACTGCAATCCTACCACAGACTAAGGCATCAAAATATGCAGGAATTTACCAGTAATGCTGTAATAAATGACTAAATGAGGCTCACAACTGGCAGTAGATTACAGTAGTGGTACAACTGTGAAAGAAGTTACAAGACTGAGGGTCCAAACTGGGTACAAAATACAAAAAGCAACCTTTTACACAATTCTACTTATGGAAATAGAAGTGCAACATAATGTATAACAATGAAAAATCTTGCAGTAATACAAAATCTTCACACAACTACAAATGAAACTACAAGACTAATGAACCACAACAAACTATAAATGCAAACAAATATATAGATTTGTCCAACTTAACCCCCCCTCATTCCACCTTGCACTGACTCATCCAACTACCTCTTCTATTACTTTATCAAACCCAAAACAATCCCTCCCCTACCAAAAAGTAATTTTCTCTCTAATATCTATTGTACTATACTCTCCAACCTCAATTATACTATTACCCTCTCCATGCATAATATTGTCCTAACCTACTAATGGCTAGTAGCTATATATTTTGAAATGTTAAACCTACAATTGAGTTTAGAACAAAAATATTCAGTTTATGCAAATGTTGAAATTTCTGTATTGAATTATGTATTTTCATTTTTGTAACATTGTGACAAGCCAGTTGCAAATATCATGGATCTTATCTGTAAATGTTTAATTAGCTGTATGAACTATGTCCTTTTGTAACATGTGAAATGTAACTTGCAATTATTGTGGAACTTTTCTCCCTGGGCCTCCACTGAAAACGGGCTCTTCTTGGCCCAGTGGACTTCCCTGGTCATCAAACTTAACTAAATAAATAAATAAAAATAAATAAAAATTATTGGTTAAACCATGGACAAAAAGCAGAGAATTACAAAGAAGTATCACCACACAGGTCACTTGAAGGGCAACATAAAATATTTAAGAAGAATTTAAATACAAGCTTTTTTTCTTCCCTTTTGAAAAGCTTGTATATCACACCTCTCAAAGTTTTGAACAAAAAACCCTGGATGGTTGTAGCTCTGTGCTAAATATAAAAAACTTGGTAGAGAGGGATTGAATCAAATAAAGCCAGCCCTGGAGCTCAAGTCCTGTAGTTACAATTTCATTAAATTTTAGCTTAATGTCTCAGTGGGTGCTAAAGTAGGATAAAAAAAATGGGAAAAAACTATAGCAAGGTAAACAGAAAGACATTGGAATGCAACTGTAAGCAATTATATACAGAAGGCAAAACGTACTGGAGCACAAATCCTGGAGCAGATTTCACAATAGTGCCACTGCTGCAATCCTACAAAAGAATAAGGCAACACTATAATAAATGACTAAATGAGGCTCAAATCTGGCAGTAGATCACAGCCTTGCTACAACTGTGAAAGAAGCTATAAGACTTGAAGTCCCATACTGGATTCAAAATATAAAAAAAAATGTCTTCCACGTGTAATTTTATTTACAGAAATATAAGTGTGGTGTAATGTATAAACAATGCTAAAATCTTGCTGTGATACACACTCCTCACACAACTGCAAATGCGGCTACAAGACTAAGGTCCCAGAACAAGTTAAAAAATGCAAACATACAACTTTTTTTTTTTTAGCTAAACCATGGACAAAAAGGAGAGAAGTAAAATAAAAGGTATCAACGCACAAGTAACTATAAAAGCTTTTTTTCTTCCATTTTGGTGAAAAGCTTATATATATATATATATATATATATATATATATATATATATATATATATATATATATATATATGGATCTAGGACTATTGAACGAAAGTTCAATAATCCGAATCCACAATAACCGAACGCACTTTAAGGAAAGTACTTCCACCAAAAAAGCACTTTTGTCAAAGTGCGCTCAAAAAAAAAAAAACAATAAATCTTCTTTTATGCAGTGGGGAAAGCCCCTCTGCACACCCCCGTACTTTTAAATTCTCACTCCAAGGTCGCACTACAGTGGGAAAAGGGAATTCTCCCTTAACCACACCGTAGTGCAACTGGCACAACCAGCATACATAACCGAAAATGCTGCTTCAGTGAACAACACTTTTGGTTGTGTATGTTCGGTGATTTCTATTTCGGCAGAAAGTGCCGTCAGGGATCTGTACAGATCACACACACACACACACACACACACACACACACACACACACACACACACATATATATATATATATATATATATATATATATATATATATATATATATAATAAATGTTCAGAAACCTCCAAAATAAACTAAAAATTTCTGTAGCAAGCTTGTTTGCAGAAATTAAAATCGCTATAGGATCTCTGGAAATAAACACACTGATAAATATTATCAATGCCTAAGAAACAAGCGGTGAAGGACTTTATAGTCAGGAATAATGACATCTTCCCACAGTTGCCTGGAAGACTATATTTATTCCAGCAGAACACATAAATCATGTCTGGTGAGAAAGTCTATTTGATACCATCCCAAATGTTGGAGTCTCAATGCCAAATAACCAGGGAAGAGTTACTGACAGTGCTTAAACTTGAGGTGATAGGTGAACCCCAAAGTGAGAGGAATAGCCTCATAGTACTGGTCTCCAAGCCCATTAGGTCCATAAGGTTTTGCAGTGGGTCTTCAAAATTAAACAACATCACATGCTCCTTGTAGACAAACTTATTAATAAATGTCAAAACTAGGTCTCTGTGCACTTTGGACCTAACCAAATTTAATTGCCAAATTCCACTAAGAAAACAATTACATTTTCTATACTGGGTGGACTCTTCCATTATAAATTCCTCATTTTGTCCTTCATGGAGCCTCTGAAATATTCTAACCCTAATGAATGAAATTCTTAAGCACCATACTTGGTATGCAGCAGAATACCTGAATGATGTAATGATACTTCTGGAAGCTGAGAATTCCACCTTGGCTTCCCTGCATCAAGATTGGCTAACTGCTAACCCAGCCTAGTAAAAGTAAGGCATGGCAGTAGCTTGCTAATTAACTTACATGATTAGCTGAGAAGTAGTAAAACCACCAGATGAAATGGTTGCAGCAACACAGAATTCACCCATGCCAGCTCCTAAAGATCAAGTCAAGACTTTCCTGGGCTGGCAAGCTATTACCAAGCTATTAACTGCTGATACTGCATGACCCTTGCGTGACTTAATTGTGGGTGTTGGCTGTCTATGAATTAAGTTGACAGATTAACAAGAATAAGTTTTCAGGCAACTAAAGATCACGTTGTGCTTGCAGTCTATATTAATAGCCAGTGACGTCTCCAAACATATCTCTTTCAATTTACATCTACAAAGTCAGCAGCTTTGGTTTTCTCTCTCATTTGATAATGGTGAAAGAAGATCTCATGAGTCATTTTAGCTGAAAACTCAGCAATGCTAACAATGCTGAGAAGTGCTATTTTATGATAAACTGAGAATGTTGGGAAATCAAATGAGTCCTCCCTACCTTCGAATATTATATATTATAGGCATGAAATGTATCCTTATAACAGACCCTACCCCTTTCAATGGCTTGACAATCAGAAAGCCAGTAATGCTGAGACATCTTTCTGGGATTAAACCTCCAGTTCTACAATATTAAGATCAAATATTATCTAGGATCATCTTCTGAGGATTTAGACTGATGGTATGCTTGGGAAGGGGGACATGCAGCATAGTGACAGCTATTGAAACAGGGACTGGGTCCTTTTATATTTACAGGGAGAGAGAGAGAGAGAGAGAGAGAGAGAGAAATGGTTGACAGGCCATCTCTACATGGTTTGGGATTGTTTAATGAAGCACTTATTATATGCGATTTTCTTTCAGCAAAGAAAAATTAACTTAGTCATGGAATTTCTGGACATAAACTTGTCCAATAATTTGATATACTTTGAAGGGAAAGTGTATAAAGAGGTTATGGAAGTTGCAATGGGCATAGCATGCACCCATAGCCATCCTAAGGCATAGGTCAACTAGGCAGCCACCTAGGGTGCCGCTCTAGCACCCCTGCTAGAGCGGCGCCCCTGCTAGAGCCACCTAGGGTGCCGCTCTAGCAGGGGCGCTTTTCCAGTATTTATCTGGTGTAGGTAGACTGGGATGGGAGCACTGGGTGGTGTGGTGGGGGGTGCCATGGATCCCTTTTGCCTAGGGCACCAGTTGACCTAAAGCTGCTCCTGCATGCAATACAACTTTTGCAAAACTCAATATACTAAATTGGGAAAGGAAATATTTGTTTCCATCAAGATTTTTTGGTTACTGTAAATTAAATTTGCATTTTTGGATGATATTTTTAGATAGTCCTGAGGGTAAAATCATATTATGCTTAGATTACATGAAGAGTATAAGTGTTTTTTTTTTAAGGTTTACTCACCAACATGGGGTCCATCACACTAACTATTTGCTCATAACCATTACAAGTATGGCAGTTGATTATGTTTCCATGTTATACAGAAAGCTATCTTTTTCGCATAAATACTTACACTAAAGTATTTTTTACCCTTACATTCACAAGAAAAGTGTAATTAAAGAACAGTTTGTGAGATTGTTCAGAATGGTTTCAGATAAAAAAAAAACATTTTGAGATGGCGAAAATCAAACTAGCAAAAGTTTTTAAATAGGGATTACTGACAGATTATGATCAGAGAGATTAGTGAAGCAGTGGGGTATGAGAGATAAACAACTTTTAGGGATAGGTTTAGAGAACAATTATTTAACAGCTGACACTGATTAAAGGCAAAGAAATAGGAAAGGAGATGTAGAAATGGACAACACATTTTACAGGGCATTAGTTTTGCAATATATTTCTGGTTCACAAACTGTCAAGAACATAAGAAAAAGGAATTGGAATATTTTTAAAGTAAGTAATGACATCCATAAAACTTTGGGGGAAGTTGTATACTAGGAGATTAGGAACATTAAAAACCTACAGGAAAGGACAAGCAACAGTGCTGGGCACAGTTTTCTGAATAAGGTTACAAGTAAATGTGGCACTTGCGTAATCAGTGTCAGTTTATCATACAAGATGACACTCTCAATCTGAACAATGGAATTAATTCTAAACTACATTTGCAGTCTGGAAATTGTGGCAATAAGGAAATTGTATATGTGACAAAATATTTATCCTGATCTTCCCTTTATGCATAGAGCGACTAGGTTCAATGATATTCCACACTTGCACAGTTCCTTAGTATGATGTCAAGACCGATTAAATTAATTTACATAGCAAGGTTTTGTTGATCTTAATTAATGTTATTAATTAACAGTTAAGTAAAAAATACTTTAGTGTAATTATTTATGTGAAAAAGCTTTCTGTATAACATGGAAGCAAAACCAACTGCCATACTTGTAATGGTTATGAGCAAATAGTTAGTGTGATGGACCCCATGTTGGTATGTAAACCTTAAAAAAAAACACTTATACTCTTCACTAAGGAAATTGTATATGTAACAAAATATTCATCCTGATTTTCCTTTTAAGACAGGGTGACCATTGAGGTAGCAAATTCATGGACATTCATAGGGTGAACACAAATAATGCTCTCTTTAAGCATTCAGAAAATTTTTAAATTAAAAAAAAATCCAGTTTGCAATACTTGAAAGAGTTATTGTCAACCTAAGGAGAGAAATTATAATTGACTATAAAGAGCTTTTCCCACAGCTTAAGTCAAATGCCATACCCCTCCGTGATTTAAATGATAATATATACAAGTTACCAGCTTTAAAGCTTAGGACAGCAAAATTATGAGAGGGGTTCCATTGTAATTATTTGGTATCTAGTTAGGAAAAACATTAATTAAGATCAACAAAACCTTGCTATGTAAATTAATTTCATTGGTCTTAACATCATAATTAGGAAATGCACAAGTGTAGAATATCATTGAACCTAGTAAACAGGTTTTGCATGCATTCTTTTATTTTTTATTTTAAAATAGTATGTTGGGTCATTTAGATGTAACATACAATTTCTAGTACAGTAACTACATCAGAAATTAGGTTTTAAATTCTGTAAAGCATTGTTCTGGTAGTTTCATTAAAGTATTAATTTTATTATGTTTTAAATTATGTTTTTAAATACATCTTTAAATTATACCATGTGCCTGATTTTTGGTGGTTATATAATCACGTGTTCCATAGAATGGCTTTAGTTTTGAAGAAGTCCTTATTATTTAGAAAGGACAAAAACAGTTTGCTGAACTGTTTTATATATGTTGCAAGTGGGTTTGCTATTCTGATTGGGGTTTATGTTAAAGTATAAATAAAAATAAAACAATGAGGCTACAGGCTCACTAAATATCTTTATTAATTAATAAAGATTTTTGTTGGGTCTGTAACCTTGATGTTTTATTTTCAGGTTAAAGTACTTTGGAAGGATAATATAGTGTCTGCCTACTGGCTCCAATGGTATCATAATTCTTTGTAGTCTCAACAAGGAATACTTGAATTTTGTGAAATTAAATGGACACTGCTAGAAGGGAGAGGCAAGTTCCAGGTTCCTAGTCTCGCTAAGCTGAGAAAAGATTGTTGCAAGAGGATTCTCAGAAGCCTGTAAGTACCAAGAAATAATAGAGTGATTGTCCTTCAGGCTAACAGGCTGACAAAAACAGGAGCTAGGGTGCTCAAAGGAGATGTGGTCTGCTGTGATGGTCTATATTATCCCTGTTACTTTACATTTACTCAGATTGGGCAGTAAACTGAAATGCTCTAAGTAATATTTTGCTGACCAGCTTTTAGTGTATTACCAAAGAAAAAAATCTTACAGATTTTGTATTAACTGGATTTGTCTAGAATTATACATAGGTTCATAGGGTCATAGGTGTGTACTAGGCTAATGGCCCTAGAGCCTTTACAAGCCTAGCCAATAGGATTACCCTGGCATCATGCAACCCGACCTTAGTTCCCAGTGCCTCTGTCAAGTAGAGTCACTGGTGTGATCCCCGTGGTGAATTTTCTATTTCCCATCCACTCATCAAGATTTCTCTTGAAGAGGGCCAGTGAGGTGCTCTGTTTGACATGTATGGGAAGTCTCTTCCATAGCATGGGCAATCTCTGGGTTATGAACCTGTCCCTCCAGCTTGTTATGTTGATTGTGGTTATGAGGTCGAGGTCTCTGGAGTGTGTGGTGTGGAGGGATTGGGATTTCTTTAGATGTAGCATTTCTAACAGAGCTGGGTCAGACATGGCTTTGTAAGTCAAGCAGAGATCGCCTCTAATTAGGTGATATGAGACAGAGAATAGTTGGAGTTTTTTGAATCTGTCCATATAGGGCAAGTGTTTAAGGCCTAGGATCCTCTTTGTGAGGTACTTTTGTGTCCTCTCCAGTTGTTGCAGGTGTCTAGTGAGATACATGCCAAATGGGGCATTGTACTCAATGACTGCCTTAATGAGGGAAGAGGAGAGGGAGACAATGACCTCTTTCTTCCTGGATGCAAAAGCCTTAGTAATGAGATGTGCCACATAGAAGGACTTTCTGACCACAGTGACAATGTAGTGGTCAAAAGAGAGGTTGCTGTCAACCTGTGTTCCCAAATGTCTTATAACGCCTTTTGTGTTCAGTGGACTGCTATTGATATGGTAAATCATGGGAACCGGGTTTTTCCCAAAGGGGATGATGACACATTTTCTGGCATTGAGCTTAAGGCCATGGTTCTGACACCAGTTGTTGGTCTCAGTGAGGCCTTTCTGTAGGATGTCAACATCACTTGGGGAGTTAATAATAACTCCCAACTTGCAATTGTCTGTGAACTTTGTAAGCTGGAGTCCCTTCATGTTGGCCTGGACTTCAGAGAAGTAGATACCAAACAGGAGAGAACCCATGACTGAACCCTGTGGGACTCCACTCATGACTGGTCAGCAGTCTGACTTGGAGTCAGCTGCTTTCACACTGTGGGTTCTATTGGTGAGCCAGTTTGCAACTCACCTAGTGATATAGGAGTTGATGCCTAGCTTAGTGAGTTTTTCTATGATTCCTAAGTGGGGAATGGTATCAAAGGACTTGGCCAGATCAATGTAAGCTGTATGAACCACCTTGCCTTCATCCACAGCTCTGGTGAATGACTCAGAGAAGTCAACCAGGTTGAGCAGGCATGATCTACCCTTCACAAAACCAAACTGGGTGGGATCCAGAGTTTGGAGACTCCCTATATCCTTGTTTATTAGGTCCATGATGATGCAGTCTATAGCTTTGCATATCAGACTCATCAGGCTAATGGGGCAATAGTTCCCAGCGTCTGTAGTCACTCCTCCTTTGTGGAGAGGGATTACTGTAGCAGTGCGCCATTTGGTAGGGACAAAGCCTGGGATGAGGCTGTGATTGAACAGGGCACACAGGTGAGGAACCAGTTCACTCTGTAGTTCATGTAGAACACAGCCAGGGATATTGTCAGGTCCCATAGAAGCTGTAATATTGGCATTAGACAGTCCTGTTTTAACCTGTGCAGCAATAATACTGGGTGCCTGGCAATCTACTGGTATTGTGATTGGTCCTTTGGTCGGGGAGAGAGGAGTAAAATTGGCACTGAATCTGTTGGTCAGTATATTGGCAATATCTGTTGGGTCAGTATAGGAGGTACCATTGTGCAGTTGCTCAGAGCAAATCTGGGTATTGCCATGGAGATTCTTTACATAACTATAGAAGGCCTTGTGGTTGTCTTTACTATCTACTGCAATTCTGTTTTCATAGCTAGCTTTAGAGGATTTGATGAGGGATCTTAACTTTTTGTTGAGGCTGATAAGTGAGTTTTTCCAGTCTTGGGACTTCGCCTTATTCCATATCAGTTTCCTCCTTTTGTTGTAGAGTTTGTTTATGGCAGGGAACCAGCAGATAGGCTTCCTTTTTTGGAGGAGGGCATCTTGGTTCTACTGGGTATGGCGAGTTCCATGCATTTGTGTACATGTTCGTACAGGACATTAGTATATGATTTGGTGGTCATGCAACTGTTCTTTATTTGCATGGGTGCTGTGAAGTTAGCCACCTCTGTTTTTAGGAGTCCAGAGTTAGCTTTGGAGAAGTTTTTCATGATGGTTACCTTTGCAGAGGGGGGGGGGGGGGGGCAGGTGGGAGAGATGTGGCTTTCGAAGGTGATTAGTTTGTGGTCGGATCTAACTATGGAAAAGTTGGCTATTGGTGTAAATCAACAGCCGCACATGTTAGTAATGACCAGGTCAAGGATGTTGCTACCTCTAGTGGGGGTAAGAACGAGCAGGCCCAGGGCATTGGAATTAATGAATTCCAGGAAATGTTGGGCAAGTGTATTGGTACATGAGTAGTTTTCCCAGTTAACAGAGGGGTAGTTGAAGTCACCCAGTTTGAGAGTGTTAGGTTGGACCCTAATATTAATAAAAGTAAATATCCTCTCTCTAAGCACAAAACTCTCAGTGAAAGGTGAAAAGCAACAAAAGTAAGAGCACTGACAGTACCACAGCTGGGAAATTTATTACAAAAATAAAGAAACAATCAAAACAAAGTTACAAAGAATAAATCCTTACAAAACAGTGGTAACCACTTTCGGGGATCTAACCCTTCATCAGACAACAGTTAAAAATCCCATAATTCATTAAATACTGGAGGTTAGTCACATGATGTTTCAAAATTTCAGTTGTACCCAATAAGGACATAACAATTAGTGCATCAGTACATATTAGCACAGTTATACAATTAAAGTGACCATACAGTAAAGAAATTATAGCTAAGATAAATAAGAAATGTGTATAACCTTGTATGATGTATAACTATATATAGTTTGGTTCTAAAGTGCATACACTACAACCTGACAGGAGCGATGCTCCGGTGGTTAAACCCAAAGAAACGAGAAACATTCAGCTACCTTCTAACAGTTTATCTAATGACCTTAACCCATTGAACAACATGGATCATTTTTTACTACAGGAACCCCTGCCAATAAGAGAACGGCCGATGTATCGCAGTCAGCAGAGACCACTGAGTGCAGAGGGACAGGGCAGAAAGAGGTTGAGAAAAGTTTGATAAAATTTTAACATTTCATCACACCCATTGACTGAAAACCAGGTGAGACTTTTAAATAAAGGGCTCAGTTTTGTTCCAGCAAAGAAAGCTGATTTAACTGATGTAATAAAAGACCTTAGACTTTTTGGCCGGACATTAACACTTAAAACTTTGTTTGGCAACAGCCCTCATATGACCAGCAATTTATTTAAAAAACCGAGTACGTTTATTCCACCATGTAATGCAGTTATTGAAACATTTCTTGACGTCTGTGACTGAGAACTAAGAGAGAAGTTGGATGTGAGCAAAAATTGCAGCTCTAACACTTTCTATAATTTCAGCAAAGATGAATATCATGCTATGATTGATTTAAAACACATGCATTCTATTGAAATAAGACCATCAGACAAGGGAGGGGGAATAGTGGTGATGGATAAACAGCTATATGTTGAACAAATGTTACGATTATTAAATGATGACTCCACATATCAGAATATATCTAACAATGTTGTAAGAAGTGTTATAGATAAAGTATCTTTTTTGATGTTTGATTTGTTAATTACCGGTATGATTAATGAGGAACTGTTTGAATACTTTTCGGTCAGTAATCCCACTACCTAAGATACATAAGCATTTGTCAGTTCCACCCATGCGCCCCATAGTCTCGGGTAAAGGATGGGTTACTGAACCTCTATCTATTTTTATTGAGAAGAATCTACATCCACTCCTATCTAATTGTGAGACTGTGCTAAGAGATTCTAAGGTTTTTCTTGAAACTCTTAGGATAAAATGGATGAATATAGACACCAACCATTGTTGTTTCTTGGTAACAATGGATACAGAATCATTATTCACGGTGATTCTGAATGAATGGGGAATAGAGACCATAAGGAAACTACTTCACATTGTAGACTATAACAAGAACAAATGTGACCTCATTTGTGCTTTGTTGGAAATAGTACTGACCAATAATGTTTTCTTATTTCAACAACAGAAATACTTACAGAAGGTTGGTGTGGCTATGGGCACAGCTTGTGCGAATAGCTACACCAACCTTTCCTTGGTTCAATGGGAACGCACACATTTGTTAACCAATAGCACATATGGCAGGTATATCGAGTGGTATGTCAGGTTTGTGGATTATATTTTTTTGCTGTGGAATGGTACAGAGGTAGAGCTAAATGCATTTTTCAGTTACCTCAATAATACCACTCAATTTCTTAGATTTACCTCTCAATATTCCATGACTGAAATTGACTTTCTTGACGTCAAATTAAGAAAAGATGAATTAAACCAGATTAGAACTGGTTTGTTTAGGAAACATAACGAATATGAAACAAAAGACTATAACTAAAATCAAAAAAAAACGGAAACTGATATGGACAAGAACGGAGTACAATAAATACTGAGTTTAATGAACCCTTTTAGCACTTTCATCTCCTAAGAGACTTCATCAGAAATAAAACCAGAACATTGTTCAATTTACATTTAAATACTGAAAGTCCTATGACATCACAATTAATCAATTTAAAATAACAGTGACACACACAAAATTCCTTTGAATAAATGACACAATTCAATTATATAAAACAGCCTTGGAACAACTTCATAAACTGTTTTGATATATATATATATATATATATATATATATATATATATAGATATATATATATATGTATATATATATATATATATATATATATATATATATAAAAATTTTATATATATATAACATTTTTTATTATAACTATATAATGTTGGCTTTTTCATGTAACATAGGTGCCAGGGAAACATAATCATTAAGACCTGGCGTAAACAAAGCTGCCAGTCTAAGTTGCCACTGGCTCTCTTTTTTCTTTAAAATATTTTTCCAGTCCCCTCCTCTGTGGTTAATATGTACTAGATCTAAAATCCCAAACATGAATTTATCAAAATTACCGCAACACAAGGAATGTCTATATAAGGCATTAGTAGTTTTTCTATTTTTAATGTCATTTAGATGTTCATAAATTCTATGTTTAAGCATACATGTCTTGCCTACATAGAAATGTCCACTGGTTATACACCAAGCCAAATAGACTACCCCTCTAGTGTTGCAATTACCCTTTTTAAAGAAAACGTTACTCCTAACACTATTGTTTATCACAACCTGTGGTTCCTTCATTATGTATGTACAATATGAACACATGCCACACGGCCAAGTACCATTGTTGACCTCTCTAAAATTTTCTATTCTATTCTTTAATAGTTGTTTAATATTATAACCCACCTTATAAACAAATTGAGGCCTGTGTCCTACTTTTTCTAAGATATCTTTTTTAGTCCTGAAAATATTCCAATTTCTTACAAATGCTTCCTGGACCAAATCAATATTTCTATTGTATTGTAAAACACAGGCCTTAGTGAAATTATTTGACCTAGTAACATTGTTGTCATGGATTTCTTCCTGTGAACCAGATCCTAATAAAGGTTTATATCTAATACCATATTGTGTATACATTTCGTGAAGAATGTTTCCTGCAAAATCTTTCGGATATCCTCTCTCCAAAAACATTTGAAAAATATTATTAAATTATTTTGCTAAATCCTCTTTGTGTGAAGTCATCTTAGCAATTCTTATTGCTTGTCCTTTAACTATACTAACTTTTTGTCCCAACAGATATTCACTCTCAAAATGCAAATAAGCATTGCAGAAGGTCTTTTTTCTATATACTAAGGATTTAAATTTTCCCTTATCTTTCAAAATAGTAGTATCCAAAAAATTAATTGTATTTTTATTATATTGGAATGTAAACTCCAGAAATTGGGTTGTAGAATTTAAATATTCCATAAAATTGAGGACTTCCCTTTCCTTACCAGACCATAAAATAAAAATGTCGTCCAGGTAACGTAAATACAATTTAATATTACCCCAATATGGACCACCAATAACATGTTTATCTTCCCAACCTAATAAAACAAGATTCGCATAAACAGTGGAGCAAGCTGCTCCCATAGGGACCCCCTTAATTTGTTGATAGTATTCTCCTTCGAACCAAAGGAAATTATTATCCAAGACAATACCCATGAACTCACAAATTAATTTAATCATGTCATTCTCCATTTCAGAATGTAGGAAATGTACCTCTTCAAAAAATGTTAAACCTTCCATTTTAGGAATGCAGGTAAACAGATCCTTTATATCTACTGTTAGAAAGAACACATCCTCACTAAAATATTCATTTTTAATATTTTTCAAAAATTCCCAAGAATCCTTTAACAAATGTAAAACTTTTTTTGTAACATGTTGCACGCAAGTGTCTATAAATACTGTGATTGGATGTATCTTGGATCCCCTAGCTGCCACTATAGGCCTGAAAGGTGGTTTATCAATACTTTTGTGTATCTTGGGGATACCAAAAAAGACTGGAACCAAAGGGTCCTTTCTATAAAGGAATTTGTGGGTATCTTGATCTATCCTTCCATCTAACAAGTATTCTTCCAAATAAGAATCTATTCTAGAATATGCTATATTAATATGATTTTTAGAAGTTCCTATGTAGGTACTATTGTCGAATAATAGGTCTAACATTTCGTCAGAGTAGTCATTACTATGAAATATAACCACTCCTCCTCCCTTATCTGGAGTCATGACTCGTATACTCTTATCCATTCTTAAATTTTGTAATAATTCATATTCACCCTTGGTCAAATTTCCATGATAATCTTTTTTGTTGTTACTTTTATAAATATTATAAATATCTTCCATAACTAACTTCTCATAAGTTTCTACCAAGGGATGTAAAATAGGATTGTATGTACTTTTTTTCTTTGGTAAAACTACATTTTGATTTTTCAGTATTTAAATGTAAATTGAACAATGTTCTGGTTTTATTTCTGATGAAGTCTCTTAGGAGATGAAAGCGCTAAAATGGTTCATTAAACTCAGTATTTTATACAGTATTGTACTCTGTTCTTGTCCATATCAGTTTCCATTTTTTTTGTTTAGGAAACATGTTAGAAAAAACACGTCCCTACATAACACTAGTATGCACCCGAACCACAACAAGGTCAACATCATCAAAGGCCAAGTATACAGGATTATGAGACTGTTTAATGATGATGATGAACTACAAATAGCCCTGGACCAACTTAAATCTGAGTTTTTAAACAGGGGCTATGATGCTAGAACTATAGATAGGTGCATTCTAGATGGTTGGAGCAATAGGACGGGTAGATGTAGACCCTATTATGATAAGCACACTAGAACTCGAGCAAGCGGGCAAGTCATTGATCGCGATGAGGTAAGGCATATACATACAGACACAGATAACACACTTAGGATGCCACTCACTTTTGCAAGCAACATACGTGTAGTATGTCATGTAGTAACCAAAAATTGGGGTATTCTATCCACGATTGACAACCTACAGGGTATAATTGGTACTAAGTCAAGTTTCACTTTTAGGAACAATAGAACATTGAGAAATGAACTATGTTATAGTAATGCCACAACCAATACTGTCAGTAGATCAGATAGATTGGGCACATACATGTGTAGAAATTGTGGAGCATGTAAACACATACACAATGGCAGGACTTTTACATATTCCCTCCAAGAAATTCAGTCATAGCAGTAATCTCTACGCTGACTGTTCCACATCAAACATGGTCTACTTCGCCTACTGTGCAGTATGCTACAGCTTCTACACAGGTAAGACCAATAGACGCCTGAAGGACAGGATCCTGGAACATTATAGGGATATTAGGAACTGTAAGGAGAATAGTGCGATTGCTATGCACAACATGAATACAGGACCTGAACATATTTTTAAATTTCTGGTTTTACAAATATTGTCTGAGAAATTAAGGTGGGGTAACTTATCTAATGACACAGAAGGTGCTGAGCAGAGATGGATTATTAGATTTAATGCAGACAAGCCCCCAGGGTTGAATCAAATGGTGTCACTTAAACCTTTTTTAAAAGCTCAACCTTTGAAACATTGATTCTCTTGAATTTTTAGATTTTTAATATGTTACAATACATTTTCTATATATTTTATACATTGTATTTTAGATTGTCTGATTATTTATTTATATATATATATATATATTAGCATTTTATATTTCACATAAAAATTTTTAATGTATGTATCTATATAAGCTGGATGCACTGGTATTGTATATATATATATATATATATATATATATATATATATATATATATATATGGATATATAGTGTTGTCACTAGGATTATCAGGTTTTTATTATATATAGTTATACACCATACAAGGTCATACACATTTCTTATTTATCTTAGCTATAATTTCTTTAGTGTATGGTCTCTTTAATTGCATAACTGTGCTAATATGTACTGATGCACTAATTGTTATGTCCTTAATGGGTACAACTGAAATTTTGAAACATCATGTGACTAACCTCCAGTATTTAATGAATTATGGGATTTTTAACTGTTGTCTGATGAAGGGGTAGATCCCTGAAAGCACTTACCACTGTTTTGTAAGGATTTAGTCTTTGTAACTTTGTTTTGATTATTTCTTTATTTTTGTAATAAATTTCCCAGCTGTGGTAATGTCAGTGCTCTTACTTTTGTTGACCCTAATATTCTCCAGGGTGCTTAGGAATGTGGAGTGTGAGTCTTGGGACATGGTTGGGGACCTATATCAGGCTACGACCTGAATTGTTGTCTTACCCAATGTTAGCTGCACCTGAAGTATCTCTGATGCGTTATGCTGGGCTACCAGTCTGGAGGTGTGTGCATCATTTATGAATATGGAAACACCACAGTTTTTGGAGCTTCGGTCCAAGTTCTGGGGCCGAAAGGTGTGGAATGAGTTATAGCCTGGTAATGCAGGGGTGCTTTTGGCTGCCTTGAACCAGGTCTCTGTTACAGCACAAATGTCAATGTTCTCCATTTGAAGGAGTGCTTCGAGTGAGTGCATTTTTAGATTTAGACTTCTAGCAGTGAGCAGCATAACCCTCAGATTGCATTTGTTTGTAGCTGCTACAGTGGTAATTTGGTCTTTGGAACAGTGCCTAAAAAGGCACTATAGAGGTGGCAAGAGCCTTGGCCAGTATCTGGAAGCCCAGGGGTGACAGATGCAGGCCATTTCTGGCAAAGCATCAAGGTCTGTCAATCATGTCATCCCAGGCAGACCGATACTGGATCCCCTTAGAATGACACCAGAAACTTAGCCAATTGTTGAAATCAATCATTTTCTGCTTGGACTGTGGTATCATTCTGGATGATGTAGGAGGCTGCTCAGGGCTAGGATCATACTCACCTGGGCTACATAATCCAAGAGATGCTCCGTGTCTCTTTTCATGTAGTCCAGGGAGGTATGTCTCAGGTCATTCACACCCACATGTATAATGACAGAGTCATATTTGTACCTGTTGTTGAGGGAACTGATTGTGTGCATTATGTGGTGGATCCTGGCACCTGACTTTCAGCTGACTGTTACTTCCTCCTTATTTAGCCTAGTGAGTGAGACATCAGTGTGTATCACTATTGAGTCACCTATGACTAGTGTGTTGGGCATGCTGTTTTGCCTTAAGGGCTTTGGTTGAGAGGCACACTGTTTAGGAGAGTTATGTGTCTCATAATTAGTGTTGTGTTGTGGTGGTCGAGTGTGTTTCTGCTTTGGAGGTATCTGCTGTTTGGGTAGATTTTTATTGAGAGCCTCTGTGAAGGTGGGTGTGTGGTTTGTGTTTTTATGTGAAGGCAGTGCTGGTGTGTGTTTTGGAGGGCTATGTGTTCCATGTGGTGTGGTGCAAGTGTTGACCTTTTCCTCTTGAGCAGCTATTCTGGTCTTAGTTGGAGTGTGTGTGGCTTCCAGTTTGGATATATAAGTGCATCTCTTGCAAGTCTGAGCATTGGTAGGTAAGAGGAGAGGGCTGTCAGTGTACATGAGGCAGTTGCTACATTGTACAATCACAGAGTCCCTGCATGTGCGGCAGCTGCACGACCCCCAAAAGACAGTAATCAAATATCAAACAGAGGAGTCAGCAAACTATGGCAAATAAGTTTAATGTTAAAAATAACATGTCAAGAATAGAAACCAAGAAAAAAATAACAGACCAGTTTCGGCTATAAGATAGACATAGCCTTCATCAGCGCTAAAAACATCAATTGCTCCATTTTACAGTAGACATGTAAATAAAGTGAAAGTTCACTGGCCATTCACAGATGCTCATTGAGACCTGGTGGGAATACTCCACCTAATTTGATGATCCATTTCTTTTCTTTAGTATTAAGTATTGTATGCCATCCAGCTTTATTCATCGTACTGCCCATAAATTTATTGATCACAATGAATCTGAAAAAAGCATTCTTATGTATCATTGTATGTTTGTGGAGTGCATTGCTAGACTTTTTTGTTCTGATATCGCTAAGGTGTTCTGATATTCATAACCTTAGTGGCCTGGAGGTTTGGCCTATGTAAAACAGGTACATGTTGCGAGGTAGATGATGCAGTCTGTATTACAATTTGCAAACATCACAATAGGTTCATAGGTTCATAGGTTCATACTAGGCTATCTGCCCTAGGGCATTTATAAGCCTAGCCAGAGTGTGTTTGGCTTTCGCCACCCATTTTAAATTAATTTTGCTATGCCTTTTTTTGAGGTTAGTATACTGTGCCTCTGTCTAACAGTGACACAGAAGTGATAGCCGGGGTAAACCTACGATCTCCCATCCACTCATCAAGATTCCTCTTGAAGAGAGTCAATGTGGGACTCTGCCTAACCTGGACTGGGATTTTATTCCAGAGTGAAGGGAGCCTCTGGGTTATGAATCTGTCCCTCCAGCATGTCCTATTTATTTCAGTGCTGAGGTTCAAGTCTCTCGAGCTCGATGGGATTTGGATTTTCTGAGGTGCAGCATGTCCATTAATTCCGGGTTGGACATGGCTTTATACGTCAGGCACAGATCGCTTCTGAGCAGGCGGTATGCCACTGAGTAGAGCTGGAGTTTCTTTAACCGGGCAGCATATGGCATCTGTTTGAGCCCTTTGATCCTCTTGGTGAGGTACTTTTGGGGTCTTTCCAGTTGCTGCAGGTGTCTGGTAAGGTACATTCCAAAAGGGCATTGTACTCAATTATGGGCCTGATGAGGGATGAGTAAAGAGGCACGATGACCTCCCTGATCTAGATGTGAATCCCTTCATGATTAGGTGGGCTATATAAAATGTTTTTCTAACCACTTTGGCCACGTGGTTGTCAAATGAGAGATTGCTATCAACTTGGGTCCCCAGGTCCCTAATGACTTCTTCTGTACTTAATGGATTACCACCTATGTGGTAATTTGTGGGCACTTTGTTTTTGCCAAAGGGGATGACTATACACTTTTTGGCGTTTAGCTTGAGGCCATGGCTCTGGCACCAGTTGTCTGTTTCTATGAGGCCCTTTTGGAGGATGCTTGTGTCGGCTGGAGAGTTGATTATGGCGCCCAGTTTGCAGTCATCTGCGAACTTGGTCAGCCACAGTCCTTCCGTGTTGGCCTGTACCTCCGAGAAATATATACCGAACAAGAGAGGTCCCAGGACTGAGCCTTGTGGGACGCCACTTGTTAATGGTTTGGAGTCTGACATGGCTCCAGCAATTTTAACCATGTGGGTTCTGTCCTTGAGCCAGTTTGCAACCCATCTAGTGACATAGGGGTTTATATTTAAGCTGGTGAGCTTATCTATAATGCCCGAGTGGGGTATTGTATCGAAGGCTTTTGCGAGGTCCAGGTAGGCTGTGTGGACCACCTTCCCCTCGTCAATGGCCTTGGTGACTGTTTCAAAGAAATCAACCAGGTTTAAGAGGCAGGATCTGCCCTTAACAAAGCCAAACTGGGTAGGATCCAGTGTCTGTAGGTCCCCAATATCTTTATTTATGAGGTCCATGATGATCCTTTCCATAGCTTTGCAGACCAAGCTAGTCAGGCTTATGGGGCGATAGTTTCCAGGATCCGTTGAGGCACCACCTTTGTGGAGAGGGACCACTGTTGCTGTACGCCACTCTTTGGGTACATATCCTGTAGTAAGGCTAAGATTGAACAGTAGTTTTAAGTTTGGGTTTAGCTCTTCTTGGAGTTCATGTAGGACGCAGCCCGGGACACCATCTGGTCCCATTGATGCTGTGTTTTTTGCTTTGGAGAGGGCGGCTCTTACCTGAGCATCTGAGATGTCAGGGGGGCAGCACTCTGTTGGGATAGATATTTGCCCTTTTGGTGGGGAGAGGGGGGAGAAGTTTGCACTGAACCTGTCAGCTAGGATGTTGGCAATGTCTGTGGGCTCGGTGTATTTTTTGTCATTTTGGACTAATTCTGAGCATATCTGGGAATTCCCACCCAGGTTCCTAACATAACATAGACATTCCCAGTGTTGTTACTAGTAAATCTTTAGATTTGGTGACATTCCTGCAATGGGTACAGTGACCACAGGGGACACAGCCCACAAGCAAATCATCAGTCAGGGTTTTTAGAGTGGACTCTGATTTAGTCCTAGAGCTGTGTTTGTAATGGCTAAAGTGGGAGCCTAAATTCCTGCCTCTCCGGAAGGAGAAAAAACATCTGTCCTGTAAGAATGTTGAAAGATTGGCTTTCGCTAAAAGAATGTTCCAGTGCCTTTGGACACTGTTTAATAGCAAATTAGTATTCTTCCCATATGTAGTTACTAGACATATCTGTGATAGATGCCCTGGTTTCTTCTCCTTATACCTCAAAAGGTCCTTCCTGTTGAGTGTGGATACCCAATTGCTGACACTTAGGATATTGCCCATTTTGTAGCCCCTGTCTCTGAATCTGGTTGTTAATTCCTTTTTGAAATGTTCATAGGTATCCGGATGTGAACATATACACTTCATCCTTAGGAACTGGGATTTCGGAATGCTCCTGGATATATGTGGTGGATGAAAACTGGAGGCATGGAGAAGAGAATTATATTGTGGGTATTTTCAATAGACCTCTGTTTCTAGAGTATGGTCTGCATTCATGGTCACCAGGAAATCCAAATAGGTGATGTGTTGCAAATTATAATTAGCTGTGAATTGGATGCCCCATTTGTTATCATTGAGGTACCCCACAAACTCCATTAAATATTCCCCATCAGATCTCCATACCATCCAGCAATCAGCAAGAAAGCGTCTCCAGATGTCAATTTCATCTAAATAGATTTTGTGTGTGTTGTCATAGATCAAAAGTTCCTCCATATGGGCCATGAATAGGTCAGCGTAAATGGGGGCAAAAGATGGCCCCATTGCTGTCCCCTGGACCTGCCAATAGCATTTGTCCTGGTACTAAAACACGTTCTTAGTTAGCACATGTTCTGCAAGGCAAATGAGGAAGGTATTAAAGCCTAGAGGATAGAGCTCTGACTTGTAAAGCCAGTATCCAAGTGCCTCTAATCCCACCCAATGTGGAATGTTGGTGGATAGTGCTGAGACATCCAGAGTGCATAGTAGCCATCCTGGTTCCAGCTGCATATCCGAAACAATTTGGAGAAATTCTGTGGTGTCTTGAATTCTTGATCAGACCCATCTGAGTAGGGCCTGTAAGTATTGCGTGAGGAATTGTGAGAAGGATTCTGTAATTGAGACCCTTCCTGAAACAATGGGCCTGCCCGGTGGATTGTTAAGATCCTTATATATTTTTGGGAGGAAGTAAATGTATTGACTCATGGGGTCTGAGACTGTCAAATGATATAAAATTGTCTCAGAAATAATACCCTCTTCCTTGACAAACCACAAAAACTGATCAATCTGCTTCTTAAATCTAAAAATAGGATCTAGTGACATACAAGTGTAGTATCACCTATCGTTTAATTGCCTGTTTGCTTCTGCATTATATTGTGTCTAATTCATCACGACCACAGCCCAACCCTTATCTGCGGGTATAATGACCAATTCCTTATTTTCCAGTTCCTGTAAAGCCTTAATTTCGATCTTTGAGAAATTGTTAGCTTTACATCGGAATTCCCTGGAAGGAAAATGTAAATCCTTCAAAATGGATGTTTGAAACATTTGTACATTGGGATACATGGGGGGTGGAAACTTGGATTTATGATATTTAAAGCCCGCTTCTTGTTCAGAGTTGTCAGATGACTGAAAAAAAAAACCTTAGGTTAAGCAATCTGCAAAAGGAAATAATGTCCCGTGCAAGGGTATCCTCAGAGGCAAAGAAACCAGGTTTAAAATTCAAGCCTTTATTCAATATTCTTACTTGGGTATTTGACAAAGTTACTGTAGAGATGTTTAATACATTGTTGTTAGTGATTACTTCTGAATTATCAATTTGAGTAATCCTTGACTATTGGTGTAGAGCAATTATTGCCCATGTTTGTCAAGGATGTTGCTTCCTCTAGTGGGGGTAAGAATGAGCTGGTCCAGGGCATTGGAATTGATGAATTCTAGGAAGCGTTGGGCCAGTGTATTGGTGCATGTGTAGTTTTCCCAGTTCATGGAGGGGTAGTTGAAGTCACCTAATATGAGAGTGTTGGATTGCACTCTAATAGTTTCCAGGGTGCTTAGAAATGTGGAGTTAGAGTCTTGGGACATGGTTGGCGACCTATAGCAGGCTATGACCTAAATTGCCATCTTATCCAATGTTAGTTGTACCTGAAGTACCTCAGATGCATTATGCTGGGCCACTAGTCTGGAGGTGTGCATATCCTTTATGAATATGGGAACACCACTGCCTTTGGAGCTTTGGTCCATGATCTGGGACCAAAAGGTGTGGAATGAGTTATAGCCTGGTAGTGCAGGGGTGTTTTCTGCTGCTTTAAACCAGGTCTTGGTTATAGCACAAATGTCAATGTTCTGCATTTTGAGGAGTGCTTTGAGCAAGTACATCTTGAGATTTAGACTTCTAGCATTGAGCAGCATGACCCACAGACTGTATTTATTTATAGCTGTTATGGTGGTAATTTGGTCTTTGGGACATCACCTAAAAAAGGCACTATATGGGTGGCAAGAGCCTTAGCCAGTATCCAGAAACCCAGGGGTGACAGATGCAGGCCATCTCTGGCAAAGGATCGAGGTCTGTCAAGCATGTCATCCCATGCAGACATACTGGATCCCCTTAGAATGACACCAGAAACTTAGCCAGTTGCTGAAATCAATCATTTTCTGCTTGTACTGTGGTATCATTCTGGGTGATGGTAGGATGCTGCTCAGGGATAGGGTCATACCTGCCTGGCCCACATAATGTGAGAGCTCCTCCATGCCTCTGTTCATGGAGTCCAGGGAGGTGCATCTCAGGTCATTCACATGCACATGGACAGTGGCAGAGTTGTACTTGTACTTGTTGTGGACTGACCTAAGTGCATGTGTTATGTGTCAGATTCTGGCACCTGATAGACAGCTGACTGTTACCTTCTCCTTATTCAACCTAGTGAGCAGGACATCAGTGTGCCTCATTATCGAGTCACCTATGATTAGTGTATTGGGTAAGCTGTTTTGCTTTAGAGGCTTAGGTTGAGGAGCACACTGTGTAGGTGAGCTTTGTGTCTTGTAGTTTGTTCTGTGTTGTGTTGGACAAGTGTGTTTCTGCCTTGGAGGTCTCTGCTGTTTGGGTAGATTTCTACTGAGAGCTTCCACGAAGGTGGATCTGTGGTTTGTGTTTTTATTTGAGAGCTGTGATGGTGGGTGTTCTTGAGGGCTATGTGTTGCATGTGGTGTAGTACAGGTGTTGACCTTCTCTTGACCAGCTATTCCGGTCTTGGCTTGAGAGTGCATGGCTTCCAATTTGGATATATAAGTGCATCTCTCACAAGTCTGAGTGTTGAGAGGTAAGAGGAGAGGGTTGTCTGTGTACATGAGGCAGTTGCTACACTGCCTCAGAATGCCCAAGTTCACTAGGTTAATAGGAGAAAGCACAGGGAACTGACCTTTAGACATGCCAGGAGGGATGGTCATTATTATTAAGTACTGGAGCTGTTTCCTTATATATTACTTTTACAGGAAAAATGTCACTCAAGGCATCTGCGTCTGTACAGAGCACTGCCAAACACTTGAGGGGAAACTAATACACAGACCCTGAAAATTTAAGGATGACGTATTTAAGCAGATATTCTGAAGTTAGAAAGAAATCAAGCAGTTCTTACTAAAAATAAAGAATTAGCTTGTCAAGAATGATGAGAAGAGGGGAGTCGCATGAATGGCTACTGCCTGGCTATTACTAATGCTGGTATCACCACAGCTTCACTCTGTTGGGATATAATACTCCTTTGCTTCTTCTCTCACCAGAAGCAAAATGTTAGCACCAATCCCAAGAAGAGAAGCAGGCCACTGCCTGTTTGGTGATCTGCAGCCTTGTCCCAAATGATGCAAGGGTCTGTAGGCTTGTAGCCTTTTTCTGGTAGATGCCTTGAATAGCAAACAGACCAATCAAGTACATTAAGCACAGACACATACTTTCAACCAGAAAGAGTCAGGAATAAATGTACTCTGCTCCTACTCTCACCAGGATCAGAATATAAGCACAGATTCCATGTTGTCACCTATAAAGCACTTTTTAAGCTTTCTGATGATCAGCAGTGTCCAGGAAATA
Source organism: Protopterus annectens (assembly GCF_019279795.1). Lineage (NCBI taxonomy): Eukaryota > Metazoa > Chordata > Ceratodontiformes > Protopteridae > Protopterus > Protopterus annectens. Next base: position 1,090,444,735 of record NC_056744.1, read on the forward strand.
ATGTAACTGCACTCCTTCTCTTACAAGAGAAACAGAAATCAATGTATCTTTAACGTTATTACTATTTTTGGTCTTGGAAATCTTTGTAGAATGTTCCATACTTTTCACATTATCAGCTCATTTTGCTTGTTTGCTCATTAATGCACAATCACATGTAGGATGTCCTACACACTAGCCATAGGCATTACACAATAGCTTATTTCAAAATGGCTATACTGATGCTTACTTAGTTACTTCTTTGAAGATATTTACTCTCCCTGGCAGCTAAACTGTCACTTTGTAGTACAGTGATTTATTTTTTTGTTGTTTTGTTTTACTGCAGTCAAATGTATTGTGATCTGACATAGTCTAATACACTTTGAGTGTAATATCAGCCACAGTTAAAGCCTTTCTCCTAATTTGCACTGTTGTCTTTTGGCTTTTCCCGGTTAGGGGTTGCCACAGTCTGCTAATGATTGGCAGTACATTTTCATGAACGCTGAGATACCAGCTTGACGTTCAACCTTCAGCGAAGGCACACCTATTTACGCATGTCTTTTGAACACCCACCAAACCATGGGGAGGACATGCAGATTCCACACACAAGGCACTCCCGACACTCCAGCCGACAATCGAACGGGAGTACCTCTTGCTGTGAGGCAACAATGCTACCGCTGCACCACCGCGGCATCCTAATAAGACAATTTTGGATTATCTCTGTTTAATTACATTATATCTTAAGTCACTTCAGTTACAGCTTTTTATTAGACTTTTCAGACTTGAATAATACATTTCTAAAGGCCATTCTTTTTGCTGAACTCATTTTCTAAACTTTAAATGGTAACAGGAAAAATTCTAAGGTTGAAATTATTTTGTCATCTTCTCTTTAATTGCACTATAAATATTTTTTTCATTCGACATTGTTTCATATATTGTCTGAACAGTCATCCCAGCCACAAGAACAAATGAATTTAAAACATGTACAGCAAGTAAGTTAAGTCCTGCTAAAAGTGAAATAATTTGTTATAAATGCATAAACAGGACTGAGATTGGGGTACATCAAATGTTGTAGTTTATGCTTAGACCAATCTTTGAGTCTGTCAGACGTGTTCACAACATCACAGATGAATCGCCTTGCTTTGTCTTTTATCTTTTGTGATAATTAGGGCAGTTAAATAATTCACACATCTGGGTAACCAGATTTCCCATAAAGGTCTTAGTGCGTTTCTATACTTAGTTCAAATTTGTGTAGGCATTTTTTTCCATAAAGTACTGCCTTAACAAATCGCTTTTCCGTATGTTTTTACTGCTTTAGTCATACTCTGGCACCGGACTTAACACACTCACGGTCATGCCTACTTGCTTATAACATATTACTTACACTTAGCATGGCAATTTTTTAGATATCAAATTACTGTACTTGTTTGATATTCATTTGTTCATCCAGTCCTTCACAGCTGGATTTTACAAACTGAAAGGCAGTAAAACATGCATCTCAGAAAACTGATTAAACACTTTCTGTTTAGGCTTTATTCTTGTTGCCAGTCTCTTTACTTGCTTCATCCACATCATCAGCTTTTTTATTACTTCATGTCCGAATGTTAACTTACTTTGGCTGCAAAGGTGCAGTCACTGACTTGACACTGACTTACACAAAGATGTAAAGAACAAAGTGGGCTACATACTGAAACACTAATTACTTCTTAATTTTAAAGTCCTGAAGACTGGCATATTTAAATTGACAAATTTTCTTGCTCTTGCTCTAAACCTTGTCATCACAATAAACAAAACATGCTGGAGGGATAGGTTCCTGACCCAGAGACTCCCCTGACTCTGAAATAGACTGCCCATACATCTCAAGCAGAGCACCTCTTTGGCCCTCTTCAAAAGGAACCTTGATGATTGGATGGGAGAAAGGAAATTCACCTCAGGGATCACGTCAGTCACCCTGCTAGACAGGCATCCAGGGAAGTAAGTAGTGTGGGAAGAAATAGCCAGCGAATTGTTATGGCTAGGCTTGTATAGGCCCTAGGGCTGATAGCCTAGTACCAGCCTATGAACCTATGAACCTATGTCGGATCTGTAATCAGTTCAACAAGATCCATGTTTCTTTGTCATTTACATGCCTTCAGCTGCTACATGCATAACTACAAAAGGTTTCCGGTCTCAAACCCTTTTCAAGAACAACCCCAATAGCAAGATTCATTAGGGACATGAATAAAGTACAAACTTATGAATACCCTTTTCCTATGCCTAGCGGCTAGTTCAGGTAAATTGCTTGAAGACATTTCTGAGACATCCAAGACTTCGGCCATCAAGGCTATTTGCATAGAAGATGTCAAAGAATAAAAATACTGCCGCTGGGATAGTGATCCTAGAGAGGCTTGATAAAGCCTCCATTCCCCTGAAGCCTGTCTATTTATCATTCAAATAACAGTTCTAAGCTCTGAAGTCCTTTGTGAATAGACATTTTTTGTTAACAAATTCCAACACTACATTTATGTCGCTAACTATGTCCTGCCCCTCTGTTTGCATCATATCTGCATCTTCACCCAGCTGTGGCTACATTTTGTGTTCATTAACATCAATGAAGCCAACAACAAAACTTAAGATTCACAAATGTTCAACACTGGTAGTACACTTTCAACACTAAAAGTCACTGTAACACTATCAAAACAATATTTACAGGTGGACATCGCCTCCAGCATCCACCACATCATTGGTATCTATTGTTTGTGAGATGGCTATGCCTCAAGAGTATGGAGAATTTTCCAAGATTCTGCAAACTTACAATTAGGGTATAATCAAAGATAGTCATACATTAGTGTTTACAGCTTTCAATGTCAAACATTTCTGTGTCAAACATTTGTGTGTCAAATTTTTGACTTGCTTCTCACCAAAAGCCCTTAAATACTAAGCATTTTCTGTGTTCTTTGCCATGTCTCACAAGCGAGTCTATATGGCAAGCGTGAGTGCTTAGGTTGTCAAATATAGCATGATCGACACTGATTAAGTGAACCGCAAGTACACCGAATGCCGGAAACAGTGACATTCGAAATCCTGATTCGGCATAGTTGGCCTTTCTGCGTTATAGCTCTGTAAGGTAAGTACGCGATAGTTACAGACCTTAGAGTTAGGGTGTGGGTTAAGGTAAGTGCATAGATAGTAATGTATGTAAGTGTTAGAAGTAGGGTTTTGTTAAGTGTATGTGTGTGGATTATTTATTTTGCTTGGGTATAGCTTATTAAGGTAAGTGTGCGATAGTTACGGACCTTAGAGTTAGGGTGCGGGTTAAGGTAAGTGCATAGAAAGTAATGTATGTAAGGGTTGGTTAGTGTAGGTTTAGAAGTAGGGTTTAGGTAAGTGTATGTATGTGGTTTATTTATTTTGTTTGGGTGGGTAGTATGTAGCGAGCGGTGTAGTGGGAAGTATGTTTTGTTTTCGTTAGTGGTTGGAACGTTGTTGGCCAAACATAACAATTCGGTAATTTGTATTTCTGTGTTTTGAGGTTTCAGTGAATTGTGTGTTCACTTATTAGGTGTCAATCATGCTGTATTTGACAACCTAAGCATTCACGCTTATAATATAGACCCCCACAATCATGTATGGTATCGCTAGTTCAGCTGACAGGACACTGGACATGCAGCTGAATGTATACAAAATGTGTATGATACAGTGTCCATCTATCTGTGTTAATGTTGCTGTTTGTGTTATCTGTGTCTTTTTCACACTATATTTCTTGTATTAGAGAGGTGTCATGATGGTGCCTAGGTTTTAAATATCTTCAGGTATAATGCAGCCAGTGAGTTTTGAGCCTAGATCTCCTAATGATGCTTGTTCCATCAATCCTACAGGCAAATCATAAAGTAGTTATAACATAAACAAGTATGATATAGTCATTTGCTAGGTAATGCAATTCTACAGGCAGATTGCATATCAGCTATAAATGGCACAAGTGATGTATAGTCAGTTAATGGATAATGTATGTATAGCCCCACTCCCAGACATGGCAATGATTCCAAACATAAAGTGAAACAGGTAGTGAAAAGTGTACCTGTGCTGGGTAATAATAGTAACTCCTTTGTTGACCACATATTTGGCAATAAACATACTTGTACCCAAGGATTCCTTCAGCATGTGCATACACACACACACACACACACACACACACACACACACACACACACACACACACACACACGCACTCACAAAGAAGCATGCATGTATGCATGCATGTGGCATACACACACATACATATATTTTTCGAATAAAGAACTCCTCCCAGATGATGTCTGTTAGGCTAGAATAATAGAAATGGTCAATGACAATGAAAGATAAAGTCCAAGTATCATAGCACAGCTGTTTGACATAAATATGGCCATATACAGACTTGTTTCCTGCTGAGGAACAAAACCTAAAGCCACCACAGTGGTTCTCACTATTGGCATTTTTCCAATACCTGCAGTATTTGCTGTTCAGACATTAAACTATACCACTGTAAAATAACTTGCAAATACTTCTCCCAAACACAGCATCTTGAATCGCAGTTACTTTAGCACATTGCCTAAAGCTGTCATATGTTCGTGTTTTCTTTCTCATTACCCAGTAGAGGGACCTTTTATATAGATGCTTATAAGGCTGGTGTACCACAAGTGAAGTGTGAGACAGGAGTTTAGTCACTCTTTCTCTGTGGCACAATAATCTTTGTGTGAGAATAATAAAATAAGGAGTGGGAGAATTGGGGGTACAGGAGTTTTTGCCCCCCAGATTGCTTTATTGTTGTCATAGCTGATTGTAATTTGAACATGTCTACTGCAGTTGCCATTATGAGCTACTCTAAGTGATTAGTGTGAAGCACAGTTCTGTGAAGTATTATCTGATAGATCAGAGTAAAACATATGTATATGTTTCCAAGATCTACAAATATATCATTGGACAGGCAGGAATATTATGTGCAGAAAAGTGATGTCACCACACCCCTCAAATATTTACTTACATATTTATATTTAGCCTCTTTTCAGGGAAGACCCAAGATGATATTATCCAGGGACATTTGGCCAGGGGGTCAGGGAACTTCTATACTCTCAGTATGTCAGAGCTCCACAGTGCATCAATAATCAAGCAAAGCTACATTGTAACAGCTAATGCACAATATTTAAATCCCAGTATTTCATACAGCATGTCCCACTCCCACTCCTCCGAATAATTCCACAGCTACACAGCAGCAGCACAATACATTTGACACAGATGACCCATCAAGGTCTGTCATGTAATCTTGATAATATGGGTCTATAACATCAAAACACATCCATAACATCCATAAGATACAAACTGTACAATTGTACAATTGCTTTCATCTGCCTGGGTGTTACATAATATCTCTTCCACACAATGCTGGGGACATACATTTGCTTAACACTGTAGTGTTAAAGGGACAGCATATATGTGCACACACAATCCCAGTAAAACAGCCTCTCACACTGTAAATGTACTCAACGTTTTGGACCCGTCACTTTGTTCAAACTAATGTGGTGTGCAGCTAGTATTGCTGATAATGGCAGGATTAATGTTTTAAAGTCCTAGTAATAAATACACATTTTTCACTGCATTGTTAATATGCTCATATATCTGCATTTCAGCAGTATATATGGCTGTGGAATAACAGTGACAGGAAAGTATTCTCTCATGCAAGTTTCAACTGTCAGTTACTCAGATATCTTTATTTATGTAAGCCATTATTGCATTAACAATGTTTTGGACGTGTTCATACAATTTGACCCATGTTCTTATAATTAAAGCAAGCTGCACACACAATAGTGCAATAGGTATATTTATGGTATAGCCTTGACATGTATATTTTAAGGATGTCAGATCATCATGTCCCTTTTACTACTATATGTTGCTCAGATGGAACAGAAGTCTTAAATGTGACCCTGAAGCCACAACATGTAATCACAGATGTCAAGATGGCTGTCATAAATGTGCCGCGCAATGACTTCCCAAGGTCACCCACATCAGTTTTCAGTTCTGCTATTCATGATGTCTCTCATGGGCCTAGTGCAGACAACCAGGATGACAACGATGCAGGTTTGCTATGTAGGTGAATATGATTCTGATGCTCATCTATCTACCAGCAGCAGAAATTAAACACTTTCATTAGCATCAAGGAAAATGTTCTATCAGTAGAGGGTCCAATTTTGCATTACTTTGAACAAAGCTCTGCTAAGGAGTCCACAGAGATAGGGCCTAATGTTCTGCAGGTAGAAAAGAGTACCGCCACTGTAGGCATTCTCACTATGGAGTTTGGTTAGTGCACACAGCAAGGAAGTTGAGGACTCAGAAGTGTACAAAGTCTTAGCATTATAACATGAGGGCACTGATAGGCTGTGGTACTTGTTTTCATCACTATCTCTGATAGAGCCTTACAGAGACAGCAGGACATGGATGAGTCTATATCACTGGCCACAAGAAGATGTTTCTACTCAGAGCTTTATATACAGCATGAATGATTATATACACTCTGAGTATAAGAAAAAGTTGTGGACCATGATCCATTCATTCTTTTCTCACAAAGCTTTGCGGTTTCTGAAGATATGCACATTTGTGTATGTGCACGCATGCGTGCGTGTGTGTGTGTGTGTGTGTGTGTGTGTGTGTGTGTGTGTGGTTGTATGTATTCAATTTCCTAACTTTTTTTTTTTGCATTTTTCTAATTTTTTAGAATTTTAGTTCTTGTGTGTCTCCACCTGTTATTCCTGTCATTTATCTATACCTATGTTCCTGAAGTTGTTAATTCATATTTTGCATTCTCATTTTATCATTCACATTTAATATTTTTGTATCTTTCACATGGCTGGGGATTCATATACTTTAATTTCCCTGGTGTTTATGCATACAACTTCTGAATCTACAAAAATGTCCCTTCCAGTTTTAGTAAAAATGCTATGAAATATTGTTTCGCATTCAAAGTTAAATGATGAAATACATGTAAAGAATGTGCATTGTGTCAAATAGAACTGAAAATTAGACAGGTACTGCTTTATACATAAGAATATCAAGATGCATTTTGATAAAATCTGCATACTGATTTTGCAACCTATGAACCTATGAACCTATGTCAGATCTGTAATCAGTTCAACAAGATCCATGTTTCTTTGTCATTTACATGTCTTCAGCTGCTACATGCATAACTACAAAAGGTTTCCAGTCTCAAACCCTTTTCAAGAACAACCCCAATAGCAAGATTCATTAGGGACATGAATAAAGTACAAACTTATGAATACCCTTTTCCTATGCCTAGCGGCTAGTTCAGGTAAATTGCTTGAAGACATTTCTGAGACATCCAAGACTTCGGCCATCAAGGCTATTTGCATAGACGATGTCAAAGAATAAAAATACTGCCGCTGGGATAGTGATACTAGAGAGGCTTGATAAAGCCTCCATTCCCCTGAAGCCTGTCTATTTATCATTCAAATAACAGTTCTAAGCGCTGAAGTCCTTTGTGAATAGACATTTTTTGTTAACAAATTCCAACACTACATTTATGTCGCTAACTATGTCCTGCCCCTCTGTTTGCATCATATCTGCATCTTCACCCAGCTGTGGCTACATTTTGTGTTCATTAACATCAATGAAGCCAACAACAAAACTTAAGATTCACAAATGTTCAACACTGGTAGTACACTTTCAACACTAAAAGTCACTGTAACACTATCAAAACAATATTTACAGGTGGACATCGCCTCCAGCATCCACCACATCATTGGTATCTATTGATTGTGAGATGGCTATGCCTCAAGAGTATGGAGAATTTTTCAAGATTCTGCAAACTTACAATTAGGGTATAATCAAAGATAGTCATACATTAGTGTTTACAGCTTTCAATGTCAAACATTTCTGTGTCAAACATTTGTGTGTCAAATTTTTGACTTGCTTCTCACCAAAAGCCCTTAAATACTAAGCATTTTCTGTGTTCTTTGCCATGTCTCACAAGCGAGTCTATATGGCAAGCGTGAATGCTTAGGTTGTCAAATATGGCATGATCGACACTGATTAAGTGAACCGCAAGTACACCAAATGCCAGAAACAGTGACATTCGAAATCCTGATTCGGCATAGTTGGCCTTTCTGCGTTATAGCTCCGTAAGGTAAGTACGCAACAGTTACAGACCTTAGAGTTAGGGTGTGGGTTAAGGTAAGTGCATAGATAGTAATGTATGTAAGGATTAGAAGTAGGGTTTTGTTAAGTGTATGTGTGTGGATTATTTATTTTGCTTGGGTATAGCTTATTAAGGTAAGTGTGCAATAGTTACGGACCTTAGAGTTAGGGTATGGGTTAAGGTAAGTGCATAGAAAGTAATGTATGTAAGGGTTGGTTAGTGTAGGTTTAGAAGTAGGGTTTAGGTAAGTGTATGTATGTGGTTTATTTATTTTGTTTGGGTGGGTAGTATGTAGCAAGCGGTGTAGTGGGTATGTTTTGTTTTCGTTAGTGGTTGGAACGTTGTTGGCCAAACATAACAATTCGGTAATGTGTATTTCTGTGTTTTGAGGTTTCAGTGAATTGTGTGTTCACTTATTAGGTGTCAATCATGCTGTATTTGACAACCTAAGCATTCACGCTTATAATATAGACCCCCACAATCATGTATGGTATCGCCTGTTCAGCTGACAGGACACTGGACATGCAGCTGAATGTATACAAAATGTGTATGATACAGTGTCCATCTATCTGTGTTAATGTTGCTGTTTGTGTTATCTGTGTCTTTTTCACACTATCTTTCTTGTATTAGAGAGGTGTCATGATGGTGCCTAGGTTTTAAATATCTTCAGGTATAATGCAGCCAGTGAGTTTTGAGCCTAGTTCTCCTAATGATGCTTGTTCCATCAATCCTACAGGCAAATCATAAAGTAGTTATAACATAAACAAGTATGATATAGTCGTTTGCTAGGTAATGTAATTCTACAGGCAGATTGCATATCAGCTATAAATGGCACAAGTGATGTATAGTCAGTTAATGGATAATGTATGTATAGCCCCACTCCCAGTCATGGCAATGATTCCAAACATAAAGTGAAACAGGTAGTGAAAAGTGTACCTGTGCTGGGTAATAATAGTAACTCCTTTGTTGACCACATATTTGGCAATAAACATACTTGTACCCAAGGATTCCTTCAGCATGTGCATACACACACACACACACACACACACACACACACACACACACACACACACACACACACACACACACACACACACACGCACTCACAAAGAAGCATGCATGTATGCATGCATGTGGCATACACACACATACATATATTTTTCGAATAAAGAACTCCTCCCAGATGATGTCTGTTAGGCTAGAATAATAGAAATGGTCAATGTCAATGAAAGATAAAGTCCAAGTATCATAGCACAGCTGTTTGACATAAATATGGCCATATACAGACTTGTTTCCTGCTGAGGAACAAAACCTAAAGCCACCACAGGGGTTCTCACTATTGGCATTTTTCCAATACCTGCATTATTTGCTGTTCAGACATTAAACTATACCACTGTAAAATAACTTGCAAATACTTCTCCAAAACACAGCATCTTGAATCGCAGTTACTTTAGCACATTGCCTCAAGCTGTCATGTGTTCGTGTTTTCTTTCTCATTACCCAGTAGAGGGACCTTTTATATAGATGCTTATAAGGCTGGTGTACCACAAGTGAAGTGTGACAGGAGTTTAGTCACTCTTTCTTTGTGGCACAATAATCTTTGTGTGAGAATAATAAAATAAGGAGTGGGAGAATTGGGGGTACAGGAGTTTTTGCCCCCCAGATTGCTTTATTGTTGTCATAGCTGATTGTAATTTGAACATGTCTACTGCAGTTGCCATTATGAGCTACTCTAAGTGATTAGTGTGAAGCACAGTTCTGTGAAGTATTATCTGATAGATCAGAGTAAAACATATGTATATGTTTCCAAGATCTACAAATATATAATTGGACAGGCAGGAATATTATGTGCAGAAAAGTGATGTCACCACAAACCTCAAATATTTACTTAAATATTTATATTTAGCCTCTTTTCAGGGAAGACCCAAGATGATATTATCCAGGGACATTTGGCCAGGGGGTCAGGAAACTTCTATACTCTCAGTATGTCAGAGCTCCACAGTGCATCAATAATCAAGCAAAGCTACATTGTAACAGCTAGTGCACAATATTTAAATCCCAGTATTTCATACAGCATGTCCCACTCCCACTCCTCCGAATAATTCCACAGCTACACAGCAGCAGCGCAATACATTTGACACAGATGACCCATCAAGGTCTGTCATGTAATCTTGATAATATGGATCTATAACATCAAAACACATCCATAACATCCATAAGATACAAACTGTACAATTGTACAATTGCTTTCATCTGCCTGGGTGTTACATAATATCTCTTTCACACAATGCTGGGGACATACATTTGCTTAACACTGTAGTGTTAAAGGGACAGCATATATGTGCACACACAATCCCAGTAAAACAGCCTCTAACACTGTAAATGTACTCAACGTTTTGGACCCGTCACTTTGTTCAAACTAATGTGGTGTGCAGCTAGTATTGCTGATAATGGCAGGATTAATGTTTTAAAGTCCTAGTAATAAATACACATTTTTCACTGCATTGTTAATATGCTCATATATCTGCATTTCAGCAGTATATATGGCTGTGGAATAACAGTGACAGGAAAGTATTCTCTCATGCAAGTTTCAACTGTCAGTTACTCAGATATCTTTATTTATGTAAGCCATTATTGCATTAACAATGTTTTGGACGTGTTCATACAATTTGACCCATGTTCTTATAAATAAAGCAAGCTGCACACACAATAGTGCAATAGGTATTTTTATGGTATAGCCTTGACATGTATATTTTAAGGATGTCAGATCATCATGTCCCTTTTACTACTATATGTTGCTCGGATGGAACAGAAGTCTTAAATGTGACCCAGAAGCCACAACATGTAATCACAGATGTCAAGATGGCTGTCATAAATGTGCCGCGCAATGACTTCCCAAGGTCACCCACATCAGTTTTCAGTTCTGCTATTCATGATGTCTCTCATGGGCCTAGTGCAGGCAACCAGGATGACAATGATGCAGGTTTTGCTATATAGGTGAATATGATTCTGATGCTCATCTATCTACCAGCAACAGAAATTAAACACTTTCATTAGCATCAAGGAAAATGTTCTATCAGTAGAGGGTCCAATTTTGCATTACTTTGAACAAAGCTCTGCTAAGGAGTCCACAGAGACAGGGCCTAATGTTCTGCAGGTAGAAAAGAGTACCGCCACTGTAGGCATTCTCACTATGGAGTTTGGTTAGTGCACACAGCAAGGAAGTTGACTCAGAAGTGTACAAAGTCTTAGCATTATAACATGAGGGCACTGATAGGCTGCGGTACTTGTTTTCATCACTATCTCTGATAGAGCCTTACAGAGACAGCAGGACATGGATGAGTCTATATCACTGGCCACAAGAAGATGTTTCTACTCAGAGCTTTATATACAGCATGAATGATTATATACACTCTGAGTATAAGAAAAAGTTGTGGACCATGATCCATTCATTCTTTTCTCACAAAGCTTTGCGGTTTTTGAAGATATGCACATTTGTGTATGTGCACGCATGCGTGCGTGTGTGGTTGTATGTATTCAATTTCCTAACTTTTTTTTTTTGCATTTTTCTAATTTTTTAGAATTTTAGTTCTTGTGTGTCTCCACCTGTTATTCCTGTCATTTATCTATACCTATGTTCCTGAAGTTGTTAATTCACATTTTGCATTCTCATTTTATCATTCACATTTAATATTTTTGTATCTTTCACATGGCTGGGGATTCATATACTTTAATTTCCCTGGTGTTTATGCATACAACTTCTGAATTTACAAAAATGTCCCTTCCAGTTTTAGTAAAAATGCTATGAAATATTGTTTCGCATTCAAAGTTAAATGATGAAATACATGTAAAGAATGTGCATTGTGTCAAATAGAACTGAAAATTAGACAGGTACTGCTTTATACATAAGAATATCAAGATGCATTTTGATAAAATCTGCATACTGATTTTGCAAGTCCATTTATGAGTAGTGTAGGGTTTTTGCATGGCTAATACTATATAACGACTTGCAATTAGTCGGTTAAGATGACTGTTTTCTGCTTATGGGTTAACCAAACATGCTGTTATTGGCAGTGACACTCATATAACTTCACAAGAATTTTTTTTGTCTTTTTAATCAAAATGGAATTATCTTTTTCACTATTATACTGGAAAGTACTGTTGCATATAGCTTAGAAGTTCCCCCATTAAAGGCTGGAATGAACATGTTGCTTAATACAATGTTGGATATGGATAAGGCATTTCATCATTTCTGCTGCATGATAATCCACATCCATTTGTAGTATAAGTCAGTTGGTTATGTTTTTTTTTTACATTTTATTTGCTCCTGTACCTGCTGACCATCAAAATCCTTCTTCTCTTGGTACACAGGACTCTTCATCCCTCATTATGAGTATCAGCAGCTGGGGTGAGAGCCAGTGCAGAGTGTATCTTCATCCAGGAAGCCATGGGGGTACTTTGTGCTCCTTCTGACATACTGGGTATGAGACCACATGATTTATTTATTTATTTATTTATTTATTTATTTATTTATTTATTTATTTATTTATGTATTTATATTTCTTGACCAGGGAAGTCTGCTTAGGTCAACAATACCTATATTCAGTTGAGGCCCAGAGAGAGAAAAGATCCATGTACAGTATTTCAGGATCACAGGATCATAGGACTTTACTAGGCTATCAACCCAGAGGTCATTTCAAGCCTAGCCATTTCATCCCAAAGTAATACCATAGATATGCTAGTCAATACCCAGGATTGTATTTAGTAATGATTGCTCATGTCCAGGAGGGTTGCTTTTTAGGGTTAAATGGAAATTGGGAAGTAGTAAGACAATTTCCAACAGAAGTAAAGACTTTTGTGTAATTTGTTGTAGATGTAACAGGTTATTGGATGAGCAAATGAGTGTGGAGTCATCAGCATACTGGATGAGAGAAGTTGACAGAATGATGTATGTAGGTTATTGATACAGTTCTTGAAAAGGAGAGGACCAAGAAGACAGCCTTATGGGTCAGCTGCGGTGTTGTGCAGATATGGTGAAAGGGAGCCTTGCTATTTTACTAATTGCTGTTTATTGGATTAGAAGTTAAGGAATCAGTTAAGTGAGGTAGGGGAAAGACCAGTACTGTATAGCTGATTAAAGAATTTAGAATGAATGACTGTATCAAAAGCTTTACACAGATCATGGAAGAGAGTGGAAACATATTTACCTGAGCCCCTGGATTTATTTATGGTGTCCATACAGTAAGGCAGATGTTGTACTGTGTCCATGCTGAAAGCCATACTGAGTGGGTGTTAAAAGTTGAATCTGAAGGAGGTGTGGGAGTAGTTGTTTGTGAATGCATTTCTCTAATAATTTTGAGAGAGAGGATAGTATTCCAGTTGATCAAAAGATGGTTACATCTATTGAGATGTTGCCTTTATGGAGGGAGATGATATAGGACTCTTTCCACAGAGAGGGTGCATATGCCTCAATTATACATCTATAAACTCACTCAGGCCTAAAATGCCTTTTATGTATGTTTCCGGTTTACACCCATAACTCCTTATGAGATACAGATTTTTTTTTCCGTCTGGCCTCTTTAACTAAGGGACTTACCAGCTAATAATAGGCAGTATTAGAAAGGGCAAGATGTTGGGCTTGATTCACGAAGGCTTGCACAGAGTCTAAGAGTAGAGTAAGACTCCATGCAGCCAACATGTCCGCCGAGCGATCCAGGAACAGCCGGTAGGGGCGTGCAACTGAGCTCTCCAAACTAGTCCTACACGGACAGGGCTTGGATATGCAAATTACCTCAATTGCAGGTGAAAGCTATGCAAATGAGATAAATTTGCGATCCTGGAAACCCGAACCTGTCCAAGTAGGAGTAGTGTTATTTGCAGAAATGTACTCAGTTGATAACTGAATACGGTTCTGCAAATAGCAAAACGGAGCCGTGACAGCTGCAAAAAAAGCATGCATTTATAGGAGGAAGCATGCCAATGGCCAAAAATATGGCCATTGGCAATGGGAAGTGATGCAAAATAGAAATAAAATAACTTTTTTTTTTCATCCCGATTTCAGCGGTTTAACCGTAGCACAGCGCCGCGCAAACACGCTGCGCCCTAAAAAACAGAAAATTAATAATTAAGATCCACAAATGTGGATTTTATAGCTAAAATGAATTTACAATGCAAGTGAATGGCAGGCTGAAGACAACATGGCCACCGAGTAGAGGTTGCTAAGGGGGGAAGCTCAGTCTAAGAGATGTAACCAAGCATTAGTAGGCAATCCTATGTAAATGAGAGTTAGGATATTGAATCGCAAGTTTACATAGGAAATGAGCACAGTCAGTGGAATGTAGGAGTAGGATAAGGGGAGTAACAGAGTAGAAGATAGGTGACATCACAAGGGGGGTATGTATGAAAGGAGTGAAGCTCATTGGAGCAAAGTGTCATGTGTCAGCTGACAATTACATATTATTGAAAGAGGTGTGTCAACAGGTAGGCTAGGTAAAGTCAAGAAATGGAAGGTGTATGCCGTGGATAACACCAATGTTTCTTGATGAGCATGCATGCGTGCGTTTGTGTGCCAGTAAACCCGAGTAAGACAGTGTGCACGTGTGTAAGCTTGAGTAAGCATATGTAAAGCTGTGTAAACAGTTGAAAGTGGGTTTGCAAGTTTTAGTCCATGTAAGCATGTGTGCACGCATGTGAGCTGCTGTGCACGTGTTTGCGCTTGTGTGCACGGCGCTCCCCCCTCGGGAAACAGAAAGGAAAAAGGAAGCACACCAAATAGTAGGGAAGTTACCAGGGAGTACTAGCAGAGCTAGCAGGTGCAAACAATCAGAATCAGGCAATTACCCAGGCAGAACACTTGCCCAGCCCATCCCAGCACTTAAAACTTTGCAAACAACAGTCCATTATGTTTCTCTCAAGAGACACTGCAACACTGCAGTAAGCTAATAGAAGTGAAAACTGAAAAAGTTTTACTGAGACAAAAAATGTTAGGGGTTGCCATTGCTGTTATAAGGCGACATATGCAACATGCTGAGGGTGGTGATAATGCAAATGCTGCTGGACAACCCACAGTGAGGAGACAGAGAAGAGTGTACAAGCCCAGGGTAACCTACCAGGGGCTACATGACCTGGAGATAGTGGAGCGCTATACAGTGGACAGAGACCTCTTGCAGCAAAGTGTTGAGCTGTGCAGGCCACGCCTCACACACAGAACCAACAGAGGGAAACCCATCCCAGTGGAAACCAAGGTATGTGTTGGCCTAAGAATATTAGCAACAGGTACCTCCCAGAGACCAACTGGTGATATGATGGGGATATCACAGGCATCAGCATCCAGGGTACTGCACCAGTTCCTGGATGCCATGTCAGCACATGTCGGTGATTGTGTATACTTCCCCAATTCCCGTGAGGTATTGGCCAGCAATATGTGTCTCTTCCAGCAAATATCGGAATACCCTGAGGTAGTGGGTGCAATAGACTGCATGCACATATGTGTCAAAGCACCAGCCGGTGAGCGGGGTAGGGTCTACTTCAACAGCAAGGGCTTCCCCTCCATCAACTGCCAGGTCATGTGTGATGCCCAGGGCATAATACTGAATGTGTGTGCTGGCTGCCCTGGAAGCTACCATGATTCCCATATCTGGCATCTGACGCAGCTGTTCCAGACATTTGCCAATGGGGACATCCCACATGGACACCTAATGGGGGATGCTGGCTATGCACTGGAGCCATAGCTGATGACACCCATCAGAAACGCACACACACCTGAACAGGAACGCCATAATGAGGCACACGCACAAACACGAAATGTAATTGAGCATTTGTTTGGGCTGCTCAAGTCACGGTTCTGGTGCCTGGACACATCTGGTGGAGCCTTGCAGTACTCACCAACTACATGTACCCAAATTGTCATGGTATGCGCTATGCTACATAATATGATCCTGCGAAAACAGCTGCAGCAGGACCAGCATAGGCCCGGGCCAAACAGCCCCCCACCATTGCCAAGGCCATCACAGACAGAGCGTGACTCGGAGGAGGAACAACCTGAGCCTTCCCCAGTAGGCAGAAGGAGGCATGCCCAGTATGCTTTGGCCTTGGCAAAGAGGCAACACATAGCACATACACTGGCTCAGTAGGAACTCTGGAAATGATACCTCTCTCTGACCCACACATATAGTAAAAGGGATGCCTACATTGACACTACCTGCTTTCAAACATGTATAGGGAGTGTAGCATGTGCATCCGACATAGGCAGCCCTGCATCAACACCTGAGGCATGATTGCCATGTGTTAAACATTAAAAAGCAGTGCTAAACAGCATTTACCACCATTTAGTATATGTAAACAAAACTGCACACACCAACTAGTACAAATGTGGTCAATGTTGAGTAATATTGGCCAACGTTCAGCAATGATGGTTAATATTGAGCAATGTTGGACAAGCTGGGTCTAAGTAGGGCATAGCTGAACAAAAGCCAACATGCTCAAAGTTGCTCTACTGGCCCTTAAGCAGTCTGGTCTGCTCAGTATGAAAATATAAGCTGTGATAGATCTTGAACCCAGGATACTGTGCACTATAGTCATAGTACTGAACCACTAAACCATGACAGTACTGCAGTGGTTAACCTGTATGAAGAAATGAAAAGTAAATGCAGAAGCACCAAAGTCCAATAAACTTCTTCTCTGAATGGAATAAAATTACCTCTCCGTTTGTATTAAATGTTCCTTTATTGCTGACCAACAAGTAGAAATGTGCAAAAAATAATCACTCCGTAGTGGAAAAATCCAAAGAGACAACCAACAAATAAATCAAGCGCTTTCACCCGTTACTATGACGGGCTTTCTCAAGATCTTGAGAAAGCCCGTCATAGTAACGGGTGAAAGCGCTTGATTTATTTGTTGGTTGTCTCTTTGGATTTTTCCACTACGGAGTGATTATTTTTTGCACATTTCTACTTGTTGGTCAGCAATAAAGGAACATTTAATACAAACGGAGAGGTAATTTTATTCCATTCAGAGAAGAAGTTTATTGGACTTTGGTGCTTCTGCATTTACTTTTCGTTGCTTTTTGGGACATAGTTCGTATTTCAGTGTTTGCTGTATGAAGAAATGTTGATAAGTCTATGCAAAGTATTCCATGGAAACCCTGCAGGCACAGCATAATCCCTGTCGAGTTATGACACAAAGGTGAGTCCTGCAGTAAGAATAGAACCTGACTTTCAATACACACAGTAGAAATGTTAATATTGGACATGCACACATACATCAACAAATGTAGTGGACCTCAGACAGCAACATACTGAAAGGTCACACTGGGCATGCTCACACACTTGAATACATGAGACAAATGTCAGGCAACAGAACACTGACAGTCTGAACTGGGCATGCTCACACACATAGGCCATGTTGGAGTACAGCAGTGGGCCACACATATCAGGCAGTTGCATGTGTTAACCAAGGAACCTCTCACTATCCAGCAATCTGCCCTGTGCACACACTTATATGACAATAGACATGTATATAATATAGTGGAACCCTGTCATAATCAAATATGTTCTGCAGATACCTAAGCGGTTCATAGAAAGTGGGAAAGCAAAGATGATAAAAACCTTCAAACAGTATCAGCAATAAACATCGTGCATCATGAACATTATCATAGGTTCAGAGGTTGATTCTAGGCTATCTGCCCTAGGACATGTATAAGCGTAGCCAGAGTGTGTTTGGCTGCTGCAACCCAGTCAAATCAGAACACTGTGCCCGTGAATAGTAGGTCACACAAGATAGCACATTTACGTTTAGTGTATTGTGCCTCTGTCTAGCAGGGACCCAGAAGATATCCCATGGGTACACATACGATCACCCATCCACTTGTCAAGATGTCACCTGTAGGTGGTCAGTGGGTGGCTCTGCTTATGCAAAACTGGGACTACACTCCGCAGTTAGTGGAGCCTTTCGCATAATAATCTGTCCCCCCCAGCATGTCCTATTAACATCTGTGCTGAGGTATATGTCCCTGGAGTGTGTAGCTCCAAGGGAGTTGGATATCCAGAGGTTGAGCATGCCCATTAATTCTGGGTCAGATATTGCCTTAAACTACAGGCACACAACACATCCATGTAGGTGGTAAGTGACTGAGTAGAGCTGAAGTTACTGTATCTGAACTGTGCAGGGCATCCGTGTGAGTCCCTACATCTGCTTGATGAGTAACATTTGTGGCCATTACAGTTGCTGCAGGTGTCGGGTAAGGTACATCCCAAATGTGGCATAGTAACCAAGCATGGTCGTGATGAGTATAGGGGCACAATGACCACACGTGATCAACATGTGAAACCATGTGGGATATGGTGGGCTAAGTGATTGTCAAAGGCGAGAATACGAACAGGTCATGTCCCCAAACCCGTAACAACTACTACCGTATGTAATGGATTACTACCTATGTGGTAATGTGTGGGAATGTTGTCATTCTCAAAGGGGATGACTATGCAACTAATGGCATGTAGCCGTAGGCCATGGCTCAGGCACCAGTCATCCTATCTCTGTGAGACCCTGTATGAGTATGCATGTGCCAGCTGGATAGTTGATTATGGCACCCAGTTTGCAGTCATCTGCGAACATGGGCAGCCATATCCCTCCTGTGATAGCCTGTGCATCACACAAATATATACTGAACAAGAGAGGTCCCAGGACTGAGCCTTGTGGGATGCCATGTGTAACTGGTGTATAGTCAGTCATGGCACTTGCAACATTGAGCATGTGGGTGCTATCCGTGATCCAGGTAGCAATCCATCGTGTGAGATATGTGTCGATATTGATGCCGGTGAGCCTATGCATAATGGCCATGTGGGATATTGTGTTGAAGGGTTGTGCAAGGTCCAGGCAGGCTGTGTGGACAACCATCCCAACACTGATGGACCTGGTAACTGTTTAAAGAATACAAACAGGTCCAACAGGCAAGATCTGCCCACAGGCAACAAACCAAAAGGCAGATTTGTACAATGTTAGGTGCATATGTATGGTCTGTGATGCTTTGTGCAGTGCTACCAACTCGGAGGTATGTGTATCTGTGATGTATATGGATACTCCCCCTATTTGTGTTGGCCATTCCGAGTTATGTTGTCAGAAAGCATGGTACAAAATATAACCAGGTAGTGCTGGTCTGCATGCGGGAGCCTGAACCATGTGTCTGTTAGTGCACAGATATTGCTATTCTCCATACTGAGGAGATTCCTGAGTGTGGTCAATTTGAGGATAATACATCTGGTGTTGAGCAGCATTACCCTCAGTGTCATGTACTCTGTAATGTCTATGGAGGTGGGTCTGTCTTTTGAGCCCCACTTAAATAAGGCAGTATGGTGGCAGCAAGTGCCTTAGCCAGTATTCAAATGTCCAAGGGTGACAGGTGCAAGCTGTCCATAGGGAAGCTATGTGGCATGTCGAGCATGTCACCCCAGGCTGACAGACACTGTATCCCCTTTGAATAACACCAATATGTTAGCCAACTGTTAAACGTGATCAGTTTGTTGGTATACTGAGACATCATACTTGGTGAGTGTAAGATGCTAGACAAGGTCAGGGTCATACTGGCCTGGGCTACATGATCAGAGAGTTCCTCTATGTATAATGTCATGTGGTCCAGGGAGGAACGTCTGAGGTTGTTCGCACCAGCATGGACAATGATGGAGCCAGTCCTGGATTTGCTTTGGAGTGACCTGAGTGCATGTGTTATGTGTCGGATCCTGGCACCTGAGAGACAGATCAAAGTGACTATTCCCTTGTTTGGCCTGGTGAGGGAGACGTCAGTGTGTCTGACATTAAGTGTCACCTATTACAAGTGTATCGGGTGTGTTGTTTAGCCCGAAGGGCAGTGACTGTGTGGCACACTGACATTGCAAACTATGTGATATGTGGGTATTGTAGTATGGTAGCAGTTGTTTGTGTGTCTGCTTTGGAGGTCTCTGCTGCTTAGGCAGAGTGTATGTAGAGCCTCCGAGTATGTGTATGTGTGATAATGTGGTTTGATTGCTGTCACTTTCGGTGTATGTGAGACTGATATGTGGTATGTGTGGTCACATTCACCACCTGATAGACCATGCTAGTCATGGGTCAAGAGAGCTCAGCCTGTATGTCAATATTGTTGCATCTCTCACATATATCTGAGTGTGTTGGGAGGAGGAGAGGGTTGTCTGTGTACATGAGGCAGATGTGACATTGTGTCATAACCACAATATTCACTAGCTGGACTGGAGAGTACACACGAAACTGACCCCTGGACATGCCAGTATATTATGATGACATACTCTGTAGCCTGATCACAAAGGATCAGTAGGGTGTTAAGTGTGTAAAAGAGTATAACCAGGATTAGTGCTCAGGTTTGTTGGTGTTTTGTAAAGAGTAGCTGAGAAGGAGTCCAGACTGAGAATCATGACATGTCCTTCAGCCATGTCATAAATAGAAATGTACACTCATATATGTCCTGAGTCAGGGCCAACTGTACCTTACTGACAATGCCGACATCGTGTCAGACAGGCCCATATATACATACCCACCTCCCACTGATGATAGTCCCTGACATCATACCAGGAGATATCACATGTAGAATGGCTGACCAGCTCCCCCCAAAGCCAAATGCATGGCAGCAATTGGATTACATTGTTTCCCAATATGTGTCATGCATACACTACAGAACAAACAGACCCTGCACCTGAACAGTCTGTTGAGCCTCACCCACTCCACAGGGTCTGCAATCGGCAAATGTGTTACAGCAACATATGGCACTCCCCACAAGTGTGGGTGCACAACACACTATGGGAAGTATAGTCCAGTAAGCCTATAAAGTCTGATCTGCAAGGCCATGGAGTGCATCATGGCTGAAGTCATAAACAGAGCTATTGGAAGCTGACAAACACACAACCCTACCAACTGTGGTATGTTCATGTGCAGATCATGGTTCCCAAACATGCTACACCATTTGCAAGGCAGCCACCCAGGACATACATCACTGAACAGAGCTACACATGTCCCACATAGACTTTGCATAGCTCTTCATCAACATCACAGACACATGTCGTATCCACAAAACCAACAATCTGTGCATAGATGTGTGTTGACATATGAAGGGATGTCAATGAGTCCACAGATAGATCACACAAGGTGTGACTCATAGGGTCCTGTCCAAGCTGTTGATACCTGCCGACCCACATGGATCATTCCTGGGATTGCATAAAAGAAAGTGCACACACATTACCATGTCCAGTCGGATGATGTCAGCATACTACAAATATAACAGGAGAACAGAAACCACCCAGTAAAGCATATAGCACACCGTGTTAATGTGTATCTCTCTAATATCATAACAGAAGTAGGTAGGGGTTTGAATCTTGCAAGCAGTGACAGTGTGTGTGTGATTTCCTTTGAGAGGAGTAGCCTTTTTGGAGACTGGGAAACACACATTAAAAGAGGTACATCCCTCTTTGGAATGTCTGATGATGTCAGCATCCTACAAATATTCAAGGAGAACAAAACCCACCGAGTAAAGCATATAGCATGCCGTGTTAATGCGTATCTCTCTAGTATCGTTAGATAGGGGTTTGAATCTTGCAAGCGCTGACAGTGGGTGTGTGTGTCGGGGTGGGGTGTGTATGTGTGTTATTTCCTTTGAGAGGAGTATACTTTTTGGAGACTGGGAAAACACATTAAAAGAGGCACATCCCTCTTTGGAATGTCTGATGATGTCAGCATCCTACAAATATATCAGGAGAACAGAAGCCACCCAGTAAAGCATATAGCATGCCTTGTTAATGTGTATCTCTCTAATATCATAACATAGTTAGGGAGGGGTTTGAATCCTGCAAACACTGTGTGTGTATGTGTGCCACAGGTGGTCAATGCAGTGTGGATTTTGCTTTTACTACGGTATGACATATGATTAAAGCAGTATGTGCACTGCACACATTGGGTATCTGCATGGCAAATAAATATGGTTACATGTGACCTCAATCAGTACATAGGTGTGTAGCCTGAAAACTACATGAATACATTTGTTTCCTTCGACAGATTGTGCCGCTGCTTCTCAGATCATAGATCACATATATATGTATGAGACAAGCCCAGCCACTGTAGTGATCTGTGGCCAAGGTCATCTGTGCCACACACACCCATGACACATACTATAGAGTACTGTGAGTGAGGGTAATTGCCTGGGGTATATGTCAGACATGTTCATACACAACAACAACTGGCAGTAATGGATAGTCATTATAGGTGTATAACAGCCCTGTGGATATGCATGCAGGCCCCTAATGTGTTATGTGAAACACTGATGGACCCCACAATACCTATGGAAACGTGGATACCAAGGGACAGATGACATAACACATGTCTGTCTGTACACATTGGCACCCAACATACATGTTGAGGGCAACCACCTATGTGGTACTGTCAGGATAGTATGTCTAGTAAATGTGGATGACTATGCCATAGTCGGCTTACGACTATACAGCATGTATTGGACAACAGGTATCAGTCTGTATGATACCCTTGTGTAGGATATGCGTCCCATCCAGGGAATGCAGTGTAGGCCAATACATGCATTTCCAGATGTGGATGGACATATCCCTAGTGTGTTTGCATGTACCTAAGAGGTCTATATGCCACACAGGAATGTGTGGCGGTCAATACCACTGGTTACTGTTATAGTATAGTACCGAAAGGATCCAACTGTTACTGAGTTCCCTACAACTGTGTGTCATTCGTCAGGACATCATCTAATGATTGGTTATAGTCATGCTGTTGAGGTGGTGTATACTACCAGACTGCAGATCATTGACAGATATCAACAGTATCACCCACAGCATAGTGTCAACCCATGTCATACATACATGTGTACCCATGTTAGTACATATCTGTAGTAGAATGCATACTGGCCATCAAACGATACCATGAGATGTTAACAATGTGTACAACAGGTTATGTCGCACATCCCACGTGTCCACTATGCACGTACATGCAGACAGTGTGCACACACCATGTTCACAGATGTACACCTGCTAATTTGTAATGCACACATCACACACGTACTGTCCACTCACTAACACATGCTGGCAACACTGTATACTTCAGCCAAGTGGCACATGGGTGGACAATACATACTCAGACCTAAGACTGGTGTAAACAATGCTACAATGACTATCAGAGCTGTGATGCATAATGCCTGCTCAGATATACCTACAAGGATATCAGTACACTTTCCTGTTGACAACTTGCTACTATTGCTACACTGCTATAATGTCACCCTGTGCATCAGAACCATGTTAGCCTATTCCTGCATCAATGTTTCAGATGACAGAAGGTGGCACAGGTGCCATCACATGCACAGGATGTGTTGTTGGTTTGCCAGAGCCCGACAATGACCCATCCACTCGACATGTCTGTGTGTGTGTGTGTGTGTGTGTGTGTGTGTGTGTGTGTGTGTGTGTGTGTGTGGGACAACAATACAGCATGGGCCAATGTTGATGTAATGTGTGTGTGTATGTGTGAGCCCTAGTTGTTTGGTTAATGTGTGTGTATCTGCATGCACACAACTCCACCATGTGGCTGCCATATAAGGGCGGTTGTAGGACAGCCACAGACTGTGCCTGCTAGGCCATACAGATCACTGTCTCTGGCCACAGACACGGTACCTGTGCCTGGCAGAGTTGCTACGGGCAGTATCGGGTACCAACCCTGACTGGGTGCTATCATCAGAGGCAGAGGTATGATGACTGGACCCATGTCCCTGCTGGGACTGGCCAGTGCCACGTGCATGTGGTCTAGTAGGATGGTCAATGGACAGGCCAGCCCCAGCATTACTGGGGCTGGTACTGCTACTACGGGAGCGGCTGTGATTCGTGGTCCGTCCCCGACGACTGCCAGCTGATGCTGTTGCTGGCATGCATCCGCGTTGGCTTCCCATCTGTCCCGCATGGTTCTGGCTCATGGCTAACACATTGTGGAGGACATCTAATGTCTCCCTCCAACGGCTATCAATGACCTTGGTGTAATTCCGGATGGCACCGGCATGGTCATGGATGCTGTCATTGATAGCAGTGTAATGGGCCCTCTGTGCCCTTAGTCCCTGTTGGGTGTACCGTTCTATACATGCCTGTGCCTGCATTACAGCCTGGAACATACTGGAGGTTGTAATACCTCTGGGGGCACGTCTGCCAGGGGCAATACAGTGAGGGGATGCATGTGCCATGGGTATCACACTCTCCTGGTCAATGCCGACTGTATGCTGTCCCTCAGCTAAGGCCATTGGTGATGAGGGATGTATTGGCAGTATGAGTGTGCGCATAGATGGGGTTGAACTCTGTGTACTGTCGATTGGTGGTGACAGACCTTCCTGTGCCACAATACATGCCTCATCATCTCCACTATTAGTGGCAGTGACATCAGGTTCCCTGCTGCATTCAGACACCCCTAACTCAGCACCTGTGGAAGGAAGACAGGAAACACACTTCACAATCTGTACATGATGTTAGCACACATGCACACATGCACACATGCACACATGAACACATGCACACATGAACACATGAACACATGCACACATGCACACATGCACACATGAACACAAACACACTGCTCACCACAGCACATACACACACACACACACACACACACCAGCAATCCAACACATACACAATAGTGGGTGAAGGTGGGTGACAGTATCACAAGGCAAACAGTCACCTCACACTGACTGCATGCAGAATATGTGTTGCTCAAGACCATGCAGTGCAAGTGTAGACGGCCCTATTTAATGACATTATACATGGCTGTGATGCATGTGTGTAAATGTTCAGTGATTGTCTACACCCTGGAACACAATGTGTACATGGACACAACATTGCTGTCCAAGTATTATCTGCTCTGTAATGTCCTGTGCACCATCACTCAATGGTATACATACCATGGCTGCATGTGTTATCTGTGTGACACATAGATTGCCATGTCTGCTTACAGTGTCTGTGTCCATAGCAAATAATAGTGGGCACAGGTGTAGCAAATGCATGCAATGTACAGACATGGGATGAGTGGTGCATGTAGACGTGAAGGAATCCCAATGCTCGACATGGCCATTGTACAGTGGTTATGGTGAGTGTGGGACATATTGCAGATATTTCGGTGCCACCCATGACATGGCATGCTACACGACTGCAACATTAAACACCACACATACCCAATGTGTGTCATGTGACCTATACACCCAATAGCCTTCCAGGACATATATGTGACTCTTTGTACAGATGGCAACAGCTGTGCATATTGTGTAAACTGGCATATGTAAGCACACACAAAACATGTTATGCATATTGTGTATAGGTGCATATGTTTGCACACACACAACAATGAGGTGCAAAGCAAAGATCGCTATGTGTAGTACTGTGGTCACTGTAACTGGATGGGGTGTACTATCATGTGTCATCATCATCATCATCATCATGCATCTTGTGGTCACTCACGGCTACTACTGTGTGACAGACAATCGCCTAGCATGCTGTACCTGAACTGCAGTGCTGTGGCTACATTCACTATTACACAGCCACTTTGTACATGGGTATATGAGGTGCCCAATAGGGAGCGTTGCCTAACATGACTGTGTTATGTGTTGAAGAGTGTTGCACAGCCCCATGATAGGCCTCTACCCCTGAGGTACATCATGTGTGTGTGGATGACATGTGGGATACTGAGGTGTGACCTTAAAGCGGGTGTGTGGTTACGCCATATGTAGCATGTCTTTGTGTACTGTGTATGATAAACGTGTTATGTTGTGTACAGGTGTTGCAACTATGCCTATCCAATGTGCAGTATGGGGTTGCCACAACTGTGTCTTATGCTCTGTGTATTGCTTGTCAGTGAGGCAGCTACTGACATTACTGAGCTGTGCAACGTCTTACAGCAAACATGCATGGCATGCATTTTGCGTAGGTGTGTTATGTGTACATGGCCTACACCTCACCTATGACATGCATATTTCATTTCCAACATTGCAGTTATAACACACTCTCCAACATGGATCAGCTGCCCTGCTGTCACACCAGAGGGACCTACGAGAATATGAGAGAGTTCGTTAGTGGCCACAACTGTGGTATTGCTACAGTGGGTATGCTAAACTGCAGTATAACAACAGTCAACAGTCATAGGTGTAGAGATATTATTCGAAATATCAGTATTGCACAACACTAGGCAGCAGAACTGCTAAACACACAGTACACAACTCACGTAGACATAATCTAACAATGCAATTAACTGTCATCTACAGATAGGGCATGTTACCTACTTGCTCCAGGTGGACATACTGGGTGGCTCCGGTCTCCATGACAACACATGTCAGAGGTTGATGTTGCTGTTGTCCAGGAGCCACCACGCTTAGGAGCAGCTCCTCCACTCTGGTGAAGGGGGGTGAATGGCCACCCCACCACCTGTGGCAAGCTGTTGTCTTTGGATATCAGACGCATGCCACTGGACATGTCTAATTAAATCACTGCAGTGATGGCATACCTGCTCATATGTCCGGTTACCCGACGAACAAGTTCCTGCCACAGTTCAGTCTGCTCCTGCTGGTGCTGGCTGCTTCTAGAGAACAGCATCGTGTACTGCTGCAATAGGCTTTGTAGTATCCCCTCTTCCTCATCCGCTGTGTACGATGGATTACGTTGGTGGGCCATCTGGCTGAAAAAGATATGAACAATATATGCGAGCGAGTCCTGTGGCACACTTTACTCCTTTAACCACAGATATCACTTTACTGACATATATACCATCCTATTGTCTGTCAGAGGTTACACACATTCAATACCACTTATTGGTTCTCAGGCCACAACTAACTAACAGTGCCTGGCACACTCTATATATCACACCACTATACAACTGTACCCGACACACTGTTTGTGACACAATGCACAACCTCAAGACAAGGGTGTATATCACACCAATGCATGAACAGAGATGTCATCCATTACAATGGATGTAAAGTACAGGTACGGTAGTACCAGTCAACCACCCTAGTCATTGATGCCATAGCCCTGCCTAACAGATGTGTACAGTTGTTACTATAGGTGGCATACTGCTGTAACAGAGTATATATGTTGCTGGATACACACGTATACCCAGTAACACACATATGATTGCAGCCATTGTACAGGTATGATTACACACACATCAGATAAACATACAACACACCACTGTATGTCAACACAGATGAGCATTACCTGTGTACCATACAGTACTGTGTGCCACTACTTACACACCCTTATGCCTGAGTTTTGTCCTCAGTGCAGACTACAGGAAACACACATGACAGTGTTTACAAGCAATGTGAACACACACCATACTGTGCTGTTTAGGCCTATAGCTTCAGGTAGTACTACAGTTCATATGGGAGTTGGATTCACCAGCAGTACCACTCACTAAGCATACATGTATTGCTTTAGCCTACAATGAGACACCACATTCGTCAACAAGGAAATATGTCACATCATATGCCATACTACTATGTCTGCCTAACAGTACATTACACATCATTTGCTGTTCTCACAGCTAGGATAGACACTACCATGTCAGATACAACTTCACACTAAGCTATCACACCTTTACAGACCTTGCACACATTCAGTGTTACACTTATTCAACCTCACATAGCAGGTATTGCATTGAGTACATGTGTGAGTGCATAGTGTCATAGGTAGGTAATATGCTGTTGGCCCTAGGGCCTACGGGAGCCTAGCCATATGCTACCCTGGCCTTTGACACACATGTACTTTGATTTCACTTGCCCCTGCCAACCAGAACCACAGAGGTGTTTCCTGGGGTGTATTACCAATCTCCCACACAATCATCAGGGGTACTTATGACATCTGCTAATGAGGAGCCTTGTTTGCTGTTGCTAGGTGGTCTATTCCAGTGTATGGCATATCTCTGAGATGGGAACCTATCCCTCCAGCATGTGCTGTTTAGTGAGCTGACAAGGTTTAGGGCCCTAGAGCATGTATCCCGGAGGGATTGTGATATGTTGCCATGGTGGTTGTCACCCAGCTATGGGTGTGACATACCTCTGTATGTCTGGCAGAGGTCACCTCTGTGTGGTCAGTATGCAATACAGTGTAGATGTGGTTTTGTGAGTCAGTCTGCATAGGGCATCTGTTTGCGGCCAGTATTACCCTTTGGAAGGTATGTCTGTGGCCTTTTCACCTGGTGTAGTTGTCATATGAGGTACATACCACACAGGGCATTGTGATGAGTAGAGGGGAACACTGCCCTATATTTCTATAGATGACACACCTGTTGTTATGACACATAACACACAGACTGATTACAGGTGTAGTGTGGCACTGTCTTCATCAAAGCAGAGGCTACTGTCCACATGTGTCCCATGTTCCCTTATCACACCTTCACTGTTAGGTAGATCTCTACCTATGTGCTAGTTAATGGGTACAATGTTTTGGAATGGAGGAATGGCACTGCAGTATCAACACTTGTCTACAGTCCATGCCTTGGTCACCACACACCTGTTGCAGTACATATGACCCCGTGTCTCTCTGTCTCTACCTCTCTCTCTATATGGCTATATATATATATATATATATATATATATATATATATATATATATATATATATATATATATATTATATATATGCATATCTATACACATACATGTACACATCCATTGCTGTACACATGGATGTACATATAGGCACATGTACAGTCCACCTTTCATGGTGTGGATATCACTTATGCGACAGTTGAGGGATGTACAGTTATGTGATTATATTGCACAGTGTTGTGCAGAATGCATGTGGGTGTCCTCAGCCCATGTAGCATTAGCAGGCCATACTGGCTGTAACACAGCAGATCTGACAAATCAGTCCCACAGCATTTAACTGCCACATGACATATATCAGCACTGCATGCTGTTTTCTAGGCCACACACTATGACCTACATAGATATATGCACATATCAACCTTCAATGACAGATATCTGTCCACCCTTCACTAACAGTTGCAGTATGTCCTTTGCCCTATGCACATGTGCAGATACAGATAGATACGTACTGCTGCCATGGATGATTTTCAGTGTGTAGAGTACTCTTCAGGAACGTCTACTACATGCCAACACATACATGTGAGTTACATACCTTACCTTTGTATTTCCCTGCTCCGCGTGTTGCAGTTTTGTAGGTTTTTATTTTTTATTTATTTATTTATTTTTTTGGGTTGTTTGTTTTGGGTTTTCCCCCTCTATTTCAGTTTATGTCTCAGTTTCTCTCTCTGTTGTGTCTCTGTCTGTGTCTGTGTCCGTGTCTCTCTCTCTCTCTCTCCCAGCACCTGCAATGATAGAATTGCATGTGTGGACTGCAGGTACAGCCTGCTTTTCTAGGTATCTGCACTTGTGCATGTGACAGCCTCTGCACCAATTGCTGCCCACCATTCAGTAATTGCATGCAGCCTGCTGTGTGGTGATTGCATTACTCACTGTGATTGCAGCCCACTGCTATAAAATGCTAGGTTAGGTAGGCATAGCCCTTTCAGCTTTCCAAGGTGGGGCCCATGCTTGTTTGCTCTGGAAACCGTTGTGTCAGTCAGAATGTTGGCATATGCCTCTTATCTGAAGCTAGGGTTGTAGCCAGTTATTTGCATGTTGTACTCAAACCTGAATGTTGCTGCTTCCAGTACACACTTCTCAGTGTAGACATGTACTCACCCCTCCAAATGCTAACACAGGATACATGGGAGTATGTACTTTATTTATGACTTACACAATTAACTGCCATACAAATGTGGTTATTGCACTGTATTCCTGTGGCCAGTATTTATCCTGGTCTGATACTGTGTGGTGTTTGTAAGGTGCTACTGTAACATTATTCCCTGCTAGGATGGCTGGTTCTCCTTTCACAGTCATGTCATGCAATTCCACAACAACTGCTGGTAAAGACCCACAGAACTGGATTTGTATTATACCATTCCTAATTTCCATTTACATTCCCTCATTGTAATGCATGATATATTTATTTCAGAACCTAGTTATTTGTATATCTGCTGTGGCTTAGTGGTAATTCATGCAGTCTATTGTGTCAATGGTCTGGGGTTCGAGACTGGCAGAGGTTTTTTCTTTTGCTGCTCAGCAGAACAAGGGCCCTGCCATAGAGTGGCTAAGGCACTTTTAAGCAGTTGTAAGCAGGTTTGAGCGGGTTTGCGTGACACTTTGCAATGCTTAGCTAAGCGTACACATGCACACACTCGCTTAAACCCACTTACTACTGCTTAAAAGTGCTTACTCCTGCTAACCCCCACGCTAATTTCTTTGAAAGAAAAGAAAATGGGGAGATAGGAAAGTGGTGAAAAAGGGGGCACAAAGAGGGACAGACAATAGGTAAACAAGCTCGGGATGTGCAGGACGGGTGTAGGGAAGGTCCATAGCTGCCCATTTCTTTACCAGCAACAGCTGTGCATATGCAATACATTTGGAGTGATATTTGAAACCTTCCACCCCTGGGAGAGTGGTGAGGACAACAAAGTTTGTTGTACTGCCAATTATAGTTATCAGTTTACATGTCCAATGGACATGTGTGCGAAATGGGCAGCTATGTATGGGGTGTAATTTTTTTGTGGGTACAGATTGCCCATTTTGTTTTTTGGGTTTTTTCAGGTGAGAGTGGGAAGTGAGGTAGAGGAAGTAGGTATGTCCGGGCAGGTAGGTTGGGGAGGTAAACAGACAAGACAGACAAGACGCATACAGGGGCGATGTATGACACATGGGGTGGGTGAACACAATTGACGAGGTCGGATGTTTGGAAATTGCAAGCCCATGAGCCCACAGATGGTAACAGTGGAACTGAGATCCCCACCCATGGGCAGTCACCACTGCACCTTCACAGCCCCGAGGGTGGCTGTGCTGGGGGCTGTGTAGGACAGGCAGGCTCACCCATGAGACACGCCACTCTCGCCTCGAGCTGGCGTAAGGGATCAGAGACTGAACGCTGGATCTCCCTACACACCACAACCCAGACCCTTCGATGGGTGACAGGTGGCCCTTCTCCGCCCATGCTTGCACAGGGAGGGGGACTAGCCCCATCCCCTGCACACTTCCACCCGAAGGTGGCACAGGACTGACAGAGGGGGGGAGCCCGGGCTGGGCACCGGACCTGCTGGTGCCAGGTGCACTCGCCAGCTGAGGAGGGACAGGTGGGTCTGCTGGGGCCAGCCTCCCCATACGTTCTGTGATTAGGTGTGTTTAATTACAACATAAACAACAGCATTCCAGATTAGTTGTAACAGCATGCAGTAATATTCCCATTAACCCAACACACCAAGGTTTCAACAGTTGAACAGCAAGCATAACACATGCATATATTGAACCACAGTGGATATTCCAACAGCATGCAGGGATGTTTGGTAGCAACAGGCCACCATGATTGTGGTGTTTAAACAGAGCACATGCATCAACGTGAATGCAAATATTTATAGAACAATAGGACATATGTCCCAACAAATATTTAAGATTACACATACCCATTGAGGTGTGGAATTGCATGGTTTATGCACATACAGTAGGGTGTAGAAAAAAACCTCGGTTAACATCTTATAATTACCTTTTAGTCTACACTACATTCCTAGTGACTGCAGGTGTATATCCCCTAAATGTATTATTACACTTGCCACCATACATTTGGTTGTGTAATGGGTTTGGCTAGTTCAATATATGCCTGACCTATATCTGACATACTAACTGTCCAGGATGCAGATGTTACTGCTACATATTTCTTGATTGCATTTCTATTTCTTTATCTACATATCTGGGAATTTTTCACATGACATTTTCACTTCGATTTGTACAGAACCCTGCATTTCTTGACACACACTCACATTTCTGGGGAAAAAATAACATGCTACACGTGTGCCAGATTTACTTATGCATGCCAGCCAGTAACTGACTGTTGCGGACTATATATATGCTTCACAGCTACTAGCACTTCCATCACCCACTTTATATGGGACTGCACAACTCTGGGTTGCCAGCACTTTTTCAAGCAGTACTATTTGTATAATGCAAGGGTACAACAATATTTCAAACTCTGTGACACAGACACACTCCAGGTTTTAGACCTTTATTAATGGCATTACACACTTTTCCATAAGCTTACTCCTTTATTTGTTTTAACGGTGCATATGGCAGACATGTTCAAGACATATTATACCTTTATTAATAGGTTAGGACACTCTATTTTCAGGCTCACTCACTTATTTTATAAGACAGTGCCTGCAGAGATATTATTCCAGGCATATGTTACCTTTCTTAATGGGTTACTACACTCTTTTTCTGCCTATCTGACGTTTTTATCTGACAGTACATGCAGAGGACTTTTTCAGGCAATTTTATGGCTGTATTATTGGACTACAACACTTTCTTTCATGCTCTCTCCCATATTTTATATAACAATACATGCAGAATAATCACTAACCTGCCTGGTGGCGCAGCCTTAGCAGCCTATCAGCATAGGCTTGCTGATTCGCAGCATGGTCACCTGCAGCTGTAAAGTAAATGAAGTGATATTGAGACATACCTATCCGTTATACATACTCAATTATCAATTCTTACATACTGCTTTCCATGGCTATATACTCAGTTGTGGGGCATCCTGCATCCCATGGGCCTCCTGTATCCATTGGTTCAGGCAGACCTGCTTCCATCTCTTCAGGTCTGCATGGTGGTGACGGACTTGCTCACCAGTCCGAGGAATGCCTGTGGCACTGGTGAGGTCATGAGCTAACCGGTTCCAAGCCTCTGCCTTGTACTCTGTCCCTTGGAACTGGCCCTGCAGGAGTCTTGACTCATGACGGTGGACAAGGAGCCAAACCATGTATTTCAACTCCTCGATGCCCCAACATTGCGCTCGGAAGTGTGTTCCCTCTCCAACACCAGCCATTCTAACTGCAGATGTGAGCTACAATAAGTTATGGCGTGTATTCCCACCTATGGGGCTTAAATATGCCACATTTCCTGCACATTTTTGTGACTGGCCATTTTTTAAAATTCTCGGCTGACTGCAGACCTGCTTAGTAATGGTTAAACTACCATTAGTAAGTATACGTATAACAGTGGCTGTGTCCCCTAAGTTGTCATGGCTTAGTGGTTCTGTATTTTTCTTGTGATGCACAGAGTCCTGGGTTCGAACCTTTTCATTCATTTTATTTTCATACTGTCCAGACAGGCTAGGGGGTGTGGCTGCGTTTAAGCAACTTTGCTCTACTTTGCTCCTTGGTGCCCTGGTTGGCATGGTGTGCACATCCGCGCAAACACATTGCGCTGGTTAAAGCGCTATTTTGCTATGGGCACCTCTATTGCACTGAGTTAACCATTATTAAACTATGGGCACCTCTATTGCGCTGGGTTAACTGTTATTAAACTATGGGCAACTCTATTGCGCTGGGTGAAGCACTGCTTAACTGCAGGCAATTATATATCAGGATCATTTAAAATATTTATTTTGTTCACTGATACATTGGCTATTTCACTGCATTTTAGTACTATTTACACATATTTGTCTGGTATTATTTCATATACTGATTTAAAAATAAATACGAAGGGGAGTGGTGGGACTCAAACTGTGAATGCCTCTTCTTTGTGCGAATGCTCTACCATTACACTATTGCTATTTGGTGCAATTTGCATAAACATTCTTTCTTATGCTCTTCCATGTCAGAATTGCTAACTCTAGCTAAGCAATGGGCACACCCGCGCACACACACACACAAAAATACGGGCAGCTATTTTTGGAATTTAAAAAAAATAAATTTAATGTTTTGCTTTTTATAACTGTGATGGGGGTTTACAATATCAGGGAGTGTGGTGTTGGGTGCAGGGACATTTGAGCGGACTCACTCTTGTGTATTTGCTTTTACTTTTCAAACACTTACAGGGGCATGGACATTTTGACTGCTCGGCAGTCAGACACGCCCCTTGCTTTCTTACATGGTCCGTGTATGACTTACGGTTGGGTCAGCATGCCCTCATGCATATTCATGGCACGCTGACATCATACCGTTCAACTGCAGCCTCCAAGTAAGACTTATTAAGTCTTACACGGAGGATTCGTGAATCCAGGGGGTTATTAACAAACTGGTACTACAATTTTTGTATAGGATGTCCTGCTGTGGAGAAATGAATCTTTCTTTATCATTTATTATTCATATTTTCATATTTATGTTCATATTTTCATAACCGAGAGACCTACATTTTATTAAGGTGTGTGGTGTGAAACATCAATGTGGGAGACAGGATAATTCACTAAAAATACTGGTTTATATCACACTATGTTGGAAATATTTCTAGTTGTTTGTTAGTAATTATGAAAATAAGCAATATTTCCATATGGACTTAATACTTTAAAAACCCAGTGACTTAACAAATCATGGTATGGCATTAGGTGAAACCTTAGATATTGTTGAAAAAAGCTGTCTTTAATATTTGTACTGTACATTATACATGTTGAGAGATATCTGATAATATTTGTACTGTTCATTATACAATTAAACATACATTTTCATATTTCTGTAAATATCTCAATACCCATGCACTTCTAGAGGAATTTCTTTTTGTGATATGAAAGCTTATGTATGATTAACAAAACTTTTGCAACGATATATGACTAGGTTGTATAATTTTCAAAATATTTAAATTTGTGTAAGATTAGAAAAATATAACTTCAGATTTGGGGAACATGTTCATCCATCGAATGTAACTTGTATTGAATGGCTATTCCCGAATGTTAAACATTGAATGTTACTTTTACTGAACAGGCATATTTCCAAAAATAACATCATTGAATGGCCATTGTTGGTCAAAATAATGGAACTGAAACATACTACTTTCTTAGAAGTAACAGTGTCCAGTTGGTATATATAATTAGTGTGGGGGGGGGGGTGTAGGGGGCACAGCCCCCACATAAGTAGAGTCCATTGTTCTCTGAATCCTCCTGATGTGGGGTGCTGCATGTCCCACACCCCCTGCTATTTTTATATACCAACTCCAAGCTTGCACTAAATTGGGGAAAGGACAGGTTTTCTTATAGTTAAGTTAACAGTAAGTAAGTAGCACATTTCGGTTCCATTATGTTGGCCAACTATAACCATTCAATGATTTTATTTTGGAGATATGCCTGCTCATTATAAGCAACAGTCGATGTTTAATGTTCGAGAAGTAGCAGTTCAATGCAAATTGTATTTGATGGCTGAACATAAAAGCTGGGATATGTGTGTATTATAATAAATTACTGTATTTATGGAAATCCTACAAAATCGCAGACTACTGACCATTATCACTGTAAAGAATACTTGTTACTGATAGCATTGCTATTTGTACAATTTTAATAGCATTTATTGTTCACAAAAGATTTACATTAATCTCAGGTTATTTAAGTTTATTTTTCTGAAAATGCTCTGGAATCCAATATGTATGTAGGCTGCTAGCGATATGACATTCAACACCACATAAGTGTTAATGAGTTAATTAAAATACTTACTGGGTAGGCTATGGCTTCAGCAGTAAAGTATTCAGTAGGAAGAGTGTCAGCGGAGGAAGAGCAAGGTTTCAGTTTAAATACATTTTTTTTTAATGGTGTTGGTAAGGACTGGGTATAGACTTAAAGATGAAGTATGAGTGGTGATTGGTGGATTGGTTTTAGAGTGGATGGAAGTAGATGGAGGCAGGTGGACATAGGAGATGTTTGTTTGTGTAAAAAGGATAAGAAGATGATAGGAGGGAAGTAGTGATAGGAGGAGGAGGTGAGTTTTCCATTAAGGTCGAGATGCTTTCAATAAAGTAGGTATTGAAGATGGTTGCAATTTGTAAGGGAGTGCTGTATGGAAGTGGGCTAGGATCTTTTTTGAGCCAAGGTGTACGAGGGTGCTAACTGAGGACAAGAATTTGTTAGGTTAGGTTTGTAGGTACATTTAAAATTGCTACTTATCATTGTTTACCTGATTGTGAAGTTGCCTGAAAATTTGAATGTTACCAAATGATTTGCCTTTCTGACATATTTCCTTGATTAATGTCTGTTAATCATAAAGTTCTTGGTTTGCTTAGATAGCCAAGGGACATGTTTATTTTTTCCCTATTTTTACATTCTATATTACCATGTCGAAAAACATGTTTGCCGAATATGTCTTAATCGACACGGAAATATCGACCTGCCAAAACCTCAGATAACCGAGTCAGCAAATTTTTTCCCAGGGGAAAAAAAAAATCACTTGGGTGTATACAAAAAAAAACAACACACTTTCAAACTCTACAACATGGGGGCTTCACCCACCCTGATGAGGGTGGACTGTGCTCCCCACCCCTAACTAAATATATCAATTCTGAGATAGCACTACAGTGTGGAAAAGGGCAAATCCCAGATGACAGCCAAGCGATTTTTTTCCCCCAGGAAAAAATTTGCTAACTTGGCCATTCAGGATTTTAACAGGTAGATATTTCTGTGTCGACTAAGATGTATTTGGCGAACATATCTTTTGACATGGTAATATAGACCCATGCTATTCAGGGTATTTAAGAATAATATATTAAATGTGTTGACTGCTTCATCCCTTACATATAGACCAGTTTATTGCATGTAATATCAATGAATAACTGTTCAATTTTGCGAGATTGTTGGTTGTTTGATATTCATGTATTTTTGCCTGATAAGCAACATATCTATGGGTATATGCTGGAATGTGGTTACATAAAAAATGTTCTAGCAGTCGCATACTGACCTCCTGTTGGAGTTTGTATAAGCTGAGTGAATTTGAATAGATTAATGTTAGATGAAGGATAATTTGAAGTGTCTATATCATAACATCGGCAGCTTAGGTTGTCGAATTCAAATTCATCAACACCTAAGCGTTGAAACCTAAAAACAGCGAATGGACAAATCATTGAATTCTTTCCAAGGGAAAGAATTCACTTGGCCGTCCACAAGCATAATAAACAAACACACCCAAACATAGTGGGAGGGGGGGCTTTGCTCCCCACCCCCACTGATGTGGGGGGCTGCACCCCCACACACTCCTAACTAAATATACCAAATATGAGACCTCTCTACATTGGGGAAAAGGGCAAATCCCCAAGAACGGCCATGCAAATTCTTTCCCGAGGAAAGAATTCAATGATGAGGCTGTTTGCCATTTTAAGCATTCGATGCTTAGGTGTCGATGAATATGCATTCGACAATCTAAGCTGTTGACAAATCAATAGGGAACCAATTTGAAGATAGGTTTTGCCAGGCTATGTTTACCTTGCCAAGTAGAGTTTCATGGTTTATATTATATAGAGAAAACTTCAAAATCTTGAACGCTCATATGAGCGGAAATGCAGGAAATCAAAATCGCTATTGTGGGGGGGGTGGCTGCACCCCCTACACCCCCCGTAAATATATATTCCAACTCAGAGATTGCACTACGGTGAGGAAAGGGCAAATTTTACAATCTTCACTGTACTGCGATCTCACAATAGCGATTAAGAAGAATGGCATTTTCGACTTCTAAGCCATTCAAGATTTTGATTTTTCATCGATCTAATAGGGACCCAAGTTCCATTGGGGATAGTATTAGAAGTCCAAGAGAATACATCTTCCAGTACAGGTAAATTATTGACTGAAAGAATATAGAGCATAATACTGCATAGCTTTTTGTCTTGTTTAGTTTTAGGAAGGAGATATATATTTCTGGGACAGCAAATTTTGGTATGGAGTTTATGTACTAACATTAACCACCTGGAGTCCTGCTATAACAAAATTGCTAAGTTTGCTACCAATTAACCCCATAAAACTCATCATTCCTTTCTTCAAAAATGTTATTGGTTGGAATTACCAAACCTATTACAACTAAACCAACTTACATTTGCCCACAAAATAATGCATTACTCCAACAATTGCTCTGCACTCTCATCCCTTGTTCAACCAAACTCTAACTGTAGATCTCTTAGATCTTCTGACAGAATAATGCTTAAAGTTACCAATTCTCATAACTATTATGGTGACTCCCTCTACTCCCATAAAATAGCTAAGGTCTGGAATGCTCTTCTTCAACACATCCAAAACAACCCCAAATTATCCTAATTTAAAAAAGCCTAAGAGTTTATCTCAATAGCAAATGGCTCTGCTCCTGTCGTGCTCCTGGCTAGTTGGCTTTCTCCTGTTATTTCACATCCCTCTTTCTCTCATACCATTTTTCTCATGTAAGCATCTAGTGCTTATAAACCATTGTTCTTCTTTTTTCAGATGGACATAGCTCTTTCTCTGCTAGAGCGTGTACACTTCTTTATTGTTATTAATTTGTTTATTAAAGGGTATTGCTCCCATAAGCAACTATGTTTTCGTGTGTTTTAATTACTGACAATTTTTGTGTTTTTATGATTATTTGTTCTATCTTATTTAACTTTGTTAAATTTTGTTTGTAAATATTAACCGATTGCACTGTTCTGGAGAGTTTCTCCCCGGGTCTCCACTGAAAATGGGCTTCTTGCTCAGTCGGACAACACCCGGTTAACAAATGTAAATAAATAAATAAATAAATGTAAGGGGGTGATAGCATTGTGGTTTGGATATAGCAGAGGTATTCTACCTCCCTTCTTTTTGGTATGTCAACTCTAATAATGTTATGATAAAAACACAGAAGAACTCAGGTACAACCAAGGTTTTCAGTTTCAATTGAAGTTTTAATGTTAAAACATAAGGGCTTTCGCAGAAAACATGTCTGAACTATTTTAGGATATCTAGGCATGTCATTTAGAGATTTTGTTACAGATGTTATGAAGGTTAACTGTGATAAGAGTGAGTTTTTTTTATTTTATTTTATTTTTTTTGAGAGCCTGAAAATGAAATAGGGGGTGAAGAGTAGGGAGAGGTGTTGTGATGAATATTTGAGGTGGGATTACAACGTTGAGAAGGAGGACATTGTAAATTAGTTGAAGAGGGAGGAATTGAAGATGTAGATAAAGTTGAGTGTGATATGTTGTTAGGCTTACGTTTTTTGGAGAATTTTGCAGAATGTGGTGGATTAGGGGGACCTGGGTTTGGATGGATGTCACCTCACTGAAAAATTTTGTAGAAACAGAGTCTGAGTATAAAATCAGTTTTTGCTTTAGTTAATGAGAATTTTATTTTATTATGTTTGATGAAACACTGCAGCATTCTACATACCCACCTACCTACTGCCCCTCATTATGGAGAACATACCTCACTTGGGCTCTTAAAAAGTTCATGTCTGTCATAAAAAGTTCATGTTCTTCAAAGTTCCACATTGAAAGGTTATGTCACACATTCAGGGTTAAGATTTTTTTAATTGAGATTCATGGTAAATAGAAATGAATCATATTAATTCATTAAAAGATATTTTTGGTTAAGTAAAAGCAACATATTTTAACTATCCTATGACCTTCCTGGTTGAATTTGTTAGCAAGCCATTAGTATGTTTTTGACATTTTGCCCCTTTATTCCACTTTATGAGGCTTGTGTTTCTCATTTTAGAGATGGAAGATTGAGAGCTATGGTATCCTATATTTGAAAAAATATTGTTATAAGTTATATACATAGGGAGAAATGTTATTATAACTAGTGATAAATGTATGGTTCGACCAGTGTTAGTAGTAGTGGAGATATGGGTTAGTACTATTTAATAGTGGTAGGCTGTAGTATGAGTGATGAAAACAAGAATGATAGCTACAGTGGTAGGTAGCAACATGGCAACATGACTGTAATAGGTTAATTGAATGTGAATGGTAAGTAGTGCAATTTAGAAGGAAGGTGAAGTTAAGGCAAGAATAAACCTAGATACTGAGGGGTGGGTGGGTGTGAATTGGGGTAAGGTAGATGAGCAGAGTGAGACTGTGCACAGCGAGGATGAAACATCCAGTTTATTTTTGTATTCTACTACAGGGGCATGTCAGAATATGTAATTATACAAATATATACTAGCTGAGTTTTTAAGCATATAATATTTAAGCAAAGCAAATAGTTAGGCGTAAGCTGTACAGAAAAGTAAAATGATCCGGTTTCAACTACTGTTTGGTTCAACAGTAAAGAATTCACATATAAAGTGCTAACTTATTACTGTCCTTCCTTTCAGGATGAAACAATTACTTGAAGAGCATTTGATGAGTTCTCCCCTTAGGTAACAGCACAGATGCAGACTGCAGACATCAGTGTTCATTAGGAGGGAAGAATCAGTCAGTGTAATATATGGCCAGGAATAACAGCACTAGGTTATTGTTGTTCATCTTATCGGGGGAACCAATTGCTTGTTGGGTATTTCCCTTAGTTAGCACAGTTGCAAATTGCAGAAGTCAGTAGCCATTAGGAGGGCAGAGTCAGTCAGTGTAGTATGTGCTCAGGGATTACAGCTCTAGGTTACTGGTTTTCTTCCTATCAAGGAGAAGTGATTATTTGATGGATATTTACCTTAGGTAAAAGCATGGACGCAGACTGTAAAAGAAGCCAGTGGCCATTAGGAATGCAGAGTCAATCAATGTAGTATGCAACCAGGGATATGTATTAATATGCTAACCAGAGGACACTTACCTGATGTCTTAGCAAAATGTATGTTACCCTCCTAGCACTCACATTTATTCCACCACCCCTTGGTAGTGACATGAGCACCAACATGACCACAAGGGTTATCTAGTCCCCTACTGCCATCACATGCATGCTCCCCAACAAGCACTAATAAGGGTCACCTTACCCAGCTTAAGTAGCCATGTCACATCCCCTTACAGCCAGCCGATACCCCACTTATTACTCTTCACTCAATGGTCAAGGTTGAG
This sequence comes from Protopterus annectens, assembly GCF_019279795.1. NCBI lineage: Eukaryota > Metazoa > Chordata > Ceratodontiformes > Protopteridae > Protopterus > Protopterus annectens. Next base: position 1,090,485,704 of record NC_056744.1, read on the forward strand.
CCATAAATGGAGGAGTGGATGGAATAAGCCAAGTGCCACCAGCTATCCTCCCATCATGAGCATGCCCATTGTCCCAGCCTGCTCTACTAAGCACAGCAGACACTAATAGAATTCATTCTCCTTAGCTGTTGTCAGGACTTTATCGCTCAGTGCCACTGCTGCAGGCTGACTTATTTCTTAGTAGGTGTTTTCAAGTATAATTCAATTTCATGCTTATTAAAGAGACCAAACCCAAAAAACATATAATAAGAAAGTATAATATAAATATTAATAATAAAACTATACAGCAACATATATACATATATGTATATGTGTGTGTGTGTGTGTGTGTGTGTGTGTGTGTGTGTGTGAGTGTATATATATATATATATATATATATATATATATATATATATATATATCTTAGATATAGATAGATAAATATACCTATATATAGCTATATAAACAAAGTTATACTATAAAAACATTGACTGGACCAATGAAAAAATAAGATTAGACTCAAACAGATGTTTTAAGTGAACATCTAAAGCCATCCAGCATCAGGGACATCCTTGCAGCTCCTGATGGGTAAAAGCCTGGATACCTAGGTAATCCTGCTGACCCCTTGGTATCACCAGCAGCCTTTGAATGGTCAAATACAAATAGCAGAATGGCTGGTACCAGACAAGCAAATCCTATATATGAGGGGAAATCAGTTTATGGTAAAATATACTAAAATAAGAACTTAATACATGGTTTGCTGCTTAGTAAGAAGACAGTGCATGTCTCAAAAGATCACCATAGCATAATGATGCCAAGATAATCCACTTACTTCTGCACAACCTCTAGGCAATCTTGTCCAGAATCTGAGAGACCTCTGGTATGGGTCATGCAAAGAGCAGAAGAACAGGGCATGAACAGATGTTGTCAGATCTGTGGGAGGAATAAAGTGCTTAATATAATTAAACCTGTCACTATAAAAAGTAACAGCATTTACAGAAAATTCAGTGCATTATAATTCATGTCTGCATATTATGTCACCTAGAACAAGCTTTCTCCCTTCATTATGTGCTCTGGCTACTTCAGACAAGGAGCCTTTAGACCCAGTACACTGCTTGTGCAGATAAAATTCAAAGCATGTAAATGAACTAGGATACAGACAAGTTTTAATTACATGGGCTGAAATTATATATTTCCAAGTGTTGTGTTTCAAAACTACCATTTCCTTTTCTGAATATGCAAATATATCCTAAAGAGTGGAAAGGAAAAAAAAAAAGTTGTGTTTGCCAAATCCTAAGCATTTCCTTTTTCCCCCCATGTCGGTTAACCTCTTTTTTGATCAAATAGTTTAGCAAAGGGTAGAGGCAAGATAAGAAACTTTGCCACCTGTATAAATCATTATTTCCCTATGCATGTTTGAATAATTCTTGCAATCGCAATAAGTTTATGAAGAATTATTCATATCTTAAAATACGAATTCATAGATCTGCTAGGAAGAATGCCATGAACTATAACATTAAGCTTTAAGATATGAAACCCTTGGCTGAAAGGAACATTATGGTGCTATATCAATCTTGGATCATTATAATACAATTTGTAATTCTTAGTCAACCTGATCTACACTTTTGGTTTTGACCAGCTATAATCCTTTTTTATATATACTTTTCTGTGTCACTGCATACTCAAAAAGTGATTACATTAAATTATCCCCTGAATTGGTTGTGTGCTGATGGTAAAACAAATGATTTATATTATAATGACCCTTTGCTTGGAAAATTTGCCTGTTTAAGAGTTAGAAAGTAAGGCAATTTGGTTATAAGCACATTCGCCAGCCAATCCGGTCATCATGTCATTTTTTGCAAATATGATTTTTTTATGTTGTTTCGGTTACCACTATAGCATTTTGTATTAGCTACTGCTTCTAAGAATGTGTGTAATTACAGTTCCATGCCTTGGCACTGAATATGGCTCTTAACACAGTGAACCACAGTAACACTGCCCTATACAACACATCAGGAAGTGGGAACGTTCTTTAATAATGTCCTGTAGGGAAAAGTGATGGCATATTTTTAACAGAATTCAGTAGCAATCAAATGTGTTGAGAAATTTCTCTGAATAATGACATGACAAAACACCAACCACAAAAGAATTCTTGCCTTAGGAATGAATAAAGTATTTATTTTATTTTGCTGACTGGTAGGCTCATTTATGAATAGTAATGCAGAACTAAACTGAAATCAGGTGATTTTCCTACAACCTCACAGTGTAATTTATTCATAAAACATTTAGGATTCAAAATTCTTAAAGAGCTCTTGGTGTTTATACAAGGGGCGGGGTGGTGGAGGGTGTGTGCTGAAGCTGTTCGTAAGAAAATTGAAGTAAAGTAAATAAAACCTGCATCATAATGTTGGGGCTCATAGAAAGACACAGCAGATTTACTTGTCTCTAACAGATTCTGTATAACAGGATGGTTACATTATTGTTAAAAAAAAAAAAAACTTGGAATAAATTTTGTGCATGTTCTACATTTATTTTGTGGTGGTCTTCTCCTGTTGTTTCTGGATTCTTGGGAGTTTTACTTCTGGAGGTGGACCTTTGGACAGCAGCAGTACTTTTGTTACTCATAAAAAAATAACTGAATTTTGGGGACTGGTTAGTGCACCTCTCCCTCACCCCAAAAGAGTTTGAAATACATTTGACTGGTAATCTCCCACTATTTGGCCCACAGTACTGAAACTGAGAATATAAGTCAGTAAATAATGTTCAGCTTATACTTCTTGGCATATTAACACCTTTTACCAACTACCATACCTCCCAAATAAATATAATTAATAGTCCTACAAACTGACACTCACCATACTAACAGTTACCAAGTCTATAAACCACTGCACAAGATCCACACTGTCAGCAAACCTTCTTGGATTTTTTCAATTGCAGCTATATTAAATTTAAGTATGTTACCATAAGAAATTAAAAAAAAAAAGTAGAGCACAAATGCATTTTGCTGCATGCTGTCCTTCATAAAACTTCCTTCCAAAATGAGTGGAGACATTCACCCAATCCCTGGCCCCACACAACAGCAACAAATCCACACTAACAACAGCAGTATTAAATGCACCTTTCTTTTTTTCTGTGCCATCTCGCAGCTCCAGCCTTTTCATTTTACATGTCAATCTTAGAAGCATATGCAATAAAATCCAGGACATACATGCTTCTGTTCCCACATATTCCCCAGAGGTAGTCACTGCTACAGAAACATGGGTGAAAAAGAAATAAAGGACAATGAAATTACCTAGCTTGGTTCCAGTATAATTAGCCCTGACAGGATAAATAAGTGGGCAGGTGGAATACCCATCATGTAAAAGAATCCGTTAAAAGTAACTGCATAAGCACAGGTGATACTACTACTACTTAGTAATGCAGAACTATTTTTATAATGCAGAACTACATTTATCAGATCTCAAAATCAATAATAGGAAAATGTTTGTTGAACAACTATATATGTATATATCTAGCCATGTGTTTTTACCTGGTGGGACATATATATATATATATATATATATATATATATATATATATATATATATATATATATATATGTCCCACCAGGTAAAAACATTACCACTGTGGAAAATATTCTATACTGGATATCCCACGGTGTACAACATGAAGAAGTAATACTAGGATACCTAAATATAGACTGACAGTTTATCAATATCAACACCCCATCTGAATATATAAACACGTACAGCTTTTTAGAGTTAATTACATTGGTTACTAGAGTCACAAATGTACTGGTAGGCTATCAACCTCAGACTGGATTCTTACTAATAGACCCAACAAAATTATGGCAGCTGGTAGCCTTCCAGACAGCCTAAGTGACTGTCAACCTACTAACACTCTCAGAAGTTACAGTATCCAAGATAAATATATTATTTACAACCAAGTTATTAGCTCAAAAAATTGCCAAACACACTTTTATCAAATCCCTAATGTAAACAAATGGAAAATACTAAAATCTAAGCCCTTAGACTCTGCTGTATCACACTTCAATGAAATATTCCTAAAAATTCTCAGTACCTTGCCCCAGCACATACTAGAAGGACCAAATTCAATCCTGCAGCATGACTAATAAAAGAAACTGAGAAATTAATATTACAACATGACAAAGCCTGGAAAGAGTAGCTCACAAATAGAGCATAAAATACATTTCAGCTATTCAGGCAACTAAGGAATAAGACAAAATACCAAATAAAACATGACTAGCAAACATATTATAACTTCAAAATAAACATCAAAACAATGCAAAACCTTTCTGGACATCCATTAGCAAACTTTTACATTTAGGCGAAATTACTACCCCCACTGCTATATCCAACAATACTGCTGATTTAATTCCCACACAGATTAACAACTATTTTATATAGACTATATTGTCCCTCACAAACAATAATATGCCCACTACCCTCTCAGTACCCACAGCTTCTGCTAAATATCCTCAGCTATTTGAATTCAGCCTAGTTCCTATCTCCACCATTAAAAAAAACCTCCTACACAAGCTAAACCCAATCGCCCTAGCTGACCAGCTCCCCTCAAACTAATTAAAAATAACTGCAGATGCAATTGCTTCTCTATTCTCTGTATTGATAAATAGATCTATATCCAAAAATATATGTTCATTCCATCTGAAAAAAAAAACATTATTATACATTTACACAGCTGTGGCACATCTACAGAGTTTAATAACTACAGCCCCATTGCAATCTTCTTCCCACTTATCAGAAATGCTTGACAATGTATTCCTACTCAGCTCCTATATCACCTAAATTCAATCAATCTGCTCTTGGAAATACAGCATGGTTTCAGACCCCACCACAGCACAACAACTGCCCCTTTTCACTTCACAAACACTAAACCAGTATAGGAACAATGATAACTACTAAAGCTAATAAATAGTCAGAAGACTTACTATACGTCCGTTACATCTCCTAACTCTGGAACCTCATCCTTACACAAGTAAACATGATTAACAAACTCCCAAGCTATCACATCCAGCTCAAACAATACCTTATCCAATTCTGGTCATGCTCATGTTCATTGCCAGGTTAAGATCTCCAGTGAAAACACAAACTTCTTATTGATTATTACTAATGATTTCTCCTCCTCTACTTGAATCATTACACCCCTAACAACTTTACCTCCTGCACTTGAATTAATATATCCCTTTTCATCCCCCTGTTAAACAACTCTTCTCATCTTGCTCTTTTTCTAACTGCCCCCATTAACCTCTCTATCCCCGTCATGCACCCCCTGTTTACCTAAGTTGTAAACCTTCTAGATACACCAGTTTGGAACAAGCAGCCTAAACAGAATTAATCCTATACCCTGCTCTCTCAGTCATGTGCTATTAATACTGTCATCCTGTACACTACTAATATATATCCTCCCCTCCTGCATAATTTTATCACTTCATCCTATCTATTTAACTCTTTACAAACCTATGCAATACTAATTTTATAACTGACTTCATTACATATCTTGTACTCCTTTTAAACCTTTCTCTACTGAAATGTAAAAACACTAAATTTCTATAAAACAATGTTGGCCCTTCTGCAGTATCATCCATTTACTTCCTGCAATATTTTACAGCTGGAACAACTGTATAGACTTAAAACTGTTGATGTAAACACTTCACTGTATACACCTGTCTTGTAAATATGTTTGTTCTTTCATGAGAAATGTAACTGCTATTTTTCTGAGAACTGTCTGAAATTCCCTTGGTAATATAAATGTATTTGTGATGGAGCTTTTCTCTCTTGGCCTTCACTTAAAATGTCTCTGCCTAGTCAGATTTTCCTGGTCAGAAAAGACAAATAAATAATAATAATAATTTTTGAACTAGTAATAAACATAATGAAAGGATTTTAGAACAGCTTTTTATTAAACTACTGTAAAATTCTCACAAGCCAACAAGAAAAGAAAATATTTTAATGTGGCTGTGTCACAAAGAAATTGCAACATCTGATTATAAAACTTGGGCTAGGAACATTATTCATTCATGTCTAGTATGAAAGATAGCAGCATATGTTAAGCAGCCTTCTTTGTGTAGACCTCAAACAAACATTTTTCTACAAGGCAAACTATGATAACATTCTGTACCAAATGGGTGCCTGGGACTGGGTTTCAAACTAATATGTGGCACTACTGACAATGATTGTAATAAGTTAAATGCATTTACTGATACCCTAATTGATAAACAGTACCTCTGGTAAAAAGGCAGGATCAACCATGGTAGAACAGAAATCTTGCAAAACAGACAAAAAGAAAAAGAAAAAAAAAAAGAAACCTGCACAGCCACTCATGCAAAAATGTCCAGCAACAATTAATAAGCTAAAAGATACATGTTCCAAAACGTCTCTGAGTAGTGTTATAAAGAAGGCCAGATAACAGTGGCAGTTGGTGACTTCAAATAAAAGGGGGGCTGCAGGAGACAGATGAATGGGTGGGGTCAATGGGAAGGGATGTGGCCAACTAGAAAGGGGAGGAGCTATGCTCAAAACCACAAAAACTGTAACTTTAATTAAATATGCTGCCCTGGGTGCCAAACCATCATTTTGAAAGTCCAATCAAGACAAAATGAAGTGTAGAAGAAAAAATATTTCAATGCATTGGCTGCATGACAGCTTACTTAATATCTAGATGGAAACAAAAAGGTTGTGAGGCATGAACAAATAAATTACTTTTTAAATGCATTACTGGAATGCCAGTCAAAATCAAGTATAAGAAAAACAAGCAGCACTCAACTCAAACCACTTCTACTTGCACTGCAGTTCTAATTATAATTTATATTCAGTTTTATTAAAGTACCAAGTAACATGCTGAAAGAAGCAATCTCTGTGATACCCCCACTTATAGAAATGTTTCTTATCCAAAAAAGACCTGCTGCCTGACAACTATCTACTTGTTTCATGGGGAAAACATGATCAAAGTAAAAAATGAAAAGCAAACAAGAAACTAGCTCAAGATACAGTGCTTAAAGGATTACTGTACAGGTAATGGACCACACATGATAGACTGGCATTCTGTTTTATTTACAGGTAAAGACTGCAAAGATGACTGCAAGTCTCCAACAAATATAATGAGCTTCTTAAAATAATGGAATCCTGTCCTTTATTACAAATACTGTTATATGCATTTCAATACCCAAGGCTTATACATTATCTAGTTATATAAGTATTCTCTGCATGGCAACAACAGAAAGGCTTTCAATGTTGGCAATTCTTTAACATTATGCTTATTAAAGCTTACTTACATCTTACAATCTCAGACAAGCTTACCTGATGGTCATTAAAGCATTGCTACTTAAACACAGAGCAACAGGCACTTTCTGAGTAATAATAAGCTCAAATCAACAGTATGAAAACATGACAGAAACCACAACATTCTGCAAAATCAAGGACAGTATAAAAATAGCACTTGTGTCTGCATTGGATGGAGATATACTTTGCACATTTACACTGCATAACTGCTCCTTGCCTTGCTTGGCCACATCCAGAGTCACTACATGGGGGTGTGGGGTGCAACAAAAGTATGTCACAATTTGAAATGTCTCTGGCTGACTGTGATGGCTCTGACACATTTGTCATACCTCTCAACCTCAGAGCAAGAAATCTGGACAAAGCCATACATAGAGGTGGGACAAAGGCCCAAAAATAAGGACAAATTTTAAATATTGCTCTTATAAACTTAGGAAGATAATAGAATAGTAGGTCTTGCATTAGTATGAATTTTCTGAAAGGTACGAAATCTAAAACTGAAATGTCTGTCATTATTTCCTAACTTCAGTCTTTAATGATTTGCCACTAATTTGCCAAAAAACACAATTTTATGAAAAATGGACCAAAAATGTGATGCAAAAATATAAAATAGCCACACAATACAGCTGGGAACCTGTCAAAGAAGGGACACTTTTTTTAATATTAGTACTGCTAACTTGAGCAGCTGACAAAATAAAATAATCTACTTGCATTTCTGAAATAAAAGTAATTTATAACTCTGATTATTACAGTTATCTTAAGCCCTCCACGTTTTCTTCCAAAAATTGCCATTTTCTGGTGGGATTATTAGGGGAAGAGCAACATTTTGTGCCAAAATCGGGGACAGTTGAGAGTTTTGGATATGCCTAATTCTATAAAGCAATTTATTTGCACGTACCTCTCAACCTGTTAATGCAGGAAATCTGGACAAGGACAAATATACTGGGGAACATATAAACAGTACTATAAATTTTTGTATAAACAGACAATTGATAGAATAACAGGTCTTGCTTTAGCATACATTTATCTGAAGGTTATGAAGTAAGAAACTCTGTGTCTGTCATTATTTAGTGACTTAATTCCTAAATTATTTGCCAGAAAACCACACATTTTTTTTAGGAACAAACCAAATAAGAAGCAAAAATCTATTAATTCTGTGAAATCTGGACAGTTGAGAGGTATATTTCAGCCGGGGCTGTCTTTGAGTTTGTCACCCTTCCCCCTCACAAAATCATGGTCGAATGGAGCCTCCCCCCTGCAGCCATTCCAATGAACCATTACTTGGCTATTTCACCCCATTTACCATAAACACTAATGTGCATACTGCTTTACTTCTACGATGATTTGGACTTCATTTGAAAGTTTTATTTTGCATTTTACAGCACAAACACTAAGACATCTGCTAAATAAAGCAATGCAATCTCACAATGAAAACAGACTTAGCATTAAAACTTCTCTGCCCTTGAAACTCATATTCATTGAAACAGCACTGAAACCCACATTCAAAGAAAATATATCTTGACAGTGCCAGATAAAGATTAACTTTGGGCCATTTTCAAATCATCGGCCCCTTGCACACGAAACATACACATGGTCTTTGATACACCTTCCTGACTGTATTCAATTATATTCCTTTTACAATATAGTACAGTTGTTAGAGGGCATTTTAAATTTGTTTTGAACATTTTTCCAGTCAACAATGAAATAAAATGCATTCACCAATAACGACAAAACTGCCCAGTTCAGAACATTTCTATCATAAAGGTCTACTCAAACTTCTACAGTCCACCAGTATCAGTAAATATGCACAATCTCTGAAGAAGTAAAAGTCATCTAAATAATTCCACATTAAAGAAATCTGTAACTAATGAAGAGGTTGCTGCTAGCAAACAACTTTATATTTCATTGTTTCATCTACAAATAAAGTGCCTGTTGCCCTTGTGGAATAAATTGCCTAAGTTGCATTAAAAAAACAATAAGCTAGCAATATTGCAGTAGGGAACTGATAACAGGTTCATAGTTACTAGGCATCTTCACCAAAAAGGACTGCAGCATTCATCCCCTTTCCAGTACAGTATGAGCAATGCATTTACCTATTGTGGGAGTAGAACCCACAGGTTCTGCATCAAAAGCAAGTACACTACCTATTGTGCTATTAACAATACAAGCAGACTTGGCATAAGCAGCACTAAACTTTTGTTCCCCTACAACTCTCAGCTTCTTGTAAAATCTACTTGACACCCAACTGCATCTCTGAACTTTGCAGCACAAGAAATCTGGACAAATCCAAAATTTGGGGGGGGGGGACAAAATACCAAACCATAAGGGACACATTTTAAACATTGCTTGCATAATGTTGGAAAGTTGTTAGAATAAAATGCTGTGTTACCACCATACATTTCACTGCCAAGTATTGAACCCAGGACCCTGTGCAAAACACTCAAAGAAACATACCACTATGCCAACTCATCCGATTGGTGAAAGAATGGAAGACTGAAACTTAAATGGCTACCATGTAGTGAATTCAGTTCTCACCATAGCTATCAACATCTTAGCACAAAACACCTGAACAAAGCCAATAATGGGGGAATACAGCCCCCAAACATATTCAGTGAGTTCAGTTATCACCATAGATCTCAACCTTGGCACAAAAAACCTGGAAGAAGCCAATAATGGGGGAATACAGTCCAAAAAATAAGGACAAATATCCACTGAGGACACCAGAACAACCCACACAAACACAGGGAGGACATGCAGACTCCACACGAAGGCACCCCAGCCAAGAATCAAGCCAGACAAGCTGTAGCCATCAGACAAGTGCTACCATTGTACCACTGTCTGCGTTAATTAACAAAAATACAGAAACCACAGATTTTATGAGGAACAGAACAGAACAAATATGAGGCAAAAATCTGCAAATGCTTTACAAATAGTGGTGGGTAGGGAATTCCGGCTCTTGTCACTTGGGCCCAAGGTACAGGGTTCAAGCCTTATTTTCTACCCATCATCATGTAGCATTTGGGGCATTACACACGTACACACACTGCAGATCCTCCATGAGCAAAGTCCTGCAGCACCCCGATGATTCCCTGCTCTCCAAAACAGCCTGCACAGGCTTTCTGGGTCTCCCTGTAAGATGTGAGTAGGCTGGAGCCTGTGGGTGATGCAGTCTGGTGTTCTTCTGGTCTGTGCGATTGCCACCACACAGACCTCTGGGCTGACAGGGTGGAGTTCCCTGCCTTCTCTATCCAGACTGCCTAACAGAGCAGTCTGGAGTTCAGGAATGGCATGCATGCGTGCAGAGTTCTGGGCTGCCTAACACAGCAGTCAGAGGAACTATGCATGCATGCATGGTTCCAGGACTACTCGTAAACTTTTTTTTAAGTTTATATGTCATTAACTACAGTAGTGGGGGACCTTGTCTACAGTAGTGGGTTTATTCCTTTTACAGGTGGGGAGGCTGCAGTCCTGCAGTCCGATAGCATGGACCACTCCTGCCAGATAAGCTTAATTTAGTTAAAAGCACTTACACATTGTTGGTCAATATGGAAAGATAACACAGCCTCTATTAATATTAAACCAGATAATGGTATCATCAGGAAGAAAAACTGAGCTTGCTGAAATCTTATGCAGCACATTATTTTGAAAATTGTGTAAGAAACTCATGTAATAGATATGTGAGAACTAGACCAGTAGTGACAGTTTTTGTTTACTACCCAGCAAGTAGATGGTGGTAGTGAATATTAGGACTGATGCCTCTGCTGGATCTAATGAGCTCAATGGCTGCTTCAACTAGGCATTAAACTAGTATCAAGCCTGTCATTTAGATACTAGTCATTCTCCTAAAATCTGAGAGAATGAAATAATGGTAACAGTTGTAACATGCAGCAATGTTTTAATTGCCAACAAAGCCTATCATATTAACTAGCATAAGTGGAAACTGCTATGGGAAAGTAGTCCTCAGTAAAATCCCTGAGGCATGTAGGTTAGGGCTAGGTATTGACCAACAAGATTTCTCTGTGGGATGTTCTTGTCAAACCAATTAGCTGAACATTTAGGCAAATATGATTGATGTCCTGGATTTAGAACTGTCAATGGATATTATTTTTGCTAAGCAAAGACATTTGATTTTGCTTCTCATAATGCTAAACTATCAACAATTAAACTGGACCTCAGTGATAAATAATAAACTGGGTATTCAACTGGCTGTGTAAGAGAAAGTTCATGGTAAGGATTACAAGCTTTTTTTTTTCAAATACTATTGTTATTAATCACACCCCCTGCTAATTACATATTCCAACTCCAAGATCGCAGTACAGTGAGGAAATGGGTAATTTTCATAGATCCCCACTGTAGTGTGATCCATTGTAAACAGCAACAGGGACAACGACAAATACAAGCTGCATCACGACATTCCAAAGGCAGCGTGATTTCAAGTCAGGATTTTCAAATTTTGCACCTTTACTCTCAACCATCTGAACAACGGTAAATAACCTTTCATACTTTTGATAGTAAACCATATATATATATATATATATATATATATATATATATATATATAAAACATTTACCAAACAGATTTGATTAGTTATAGATTTCCTAAATTTTTATTCAGAGCTATACTAATGGACAGTTTGTCTCATGCATAAGTGTACCTCCTAGTTTTCATGAGAATGTAACTAGGAATAACAATTGTATTGTCATTATCCAAAGCTTCCAGACTATAATTAGGAAAAAGCTTATTAGTAAAATCAGCAAGATTACAAAATGCTGTAGTTATTAGTTGTTAAACTAGCACCAAGTTTGAAAATGTTCAAAAATAAGGCTGACACTGGAGCTGGAAAAAGGATTTATTCCTCAAGGGCTGGTAGAAACACTCTCCTAGATAGTCTAGGTTGAGGCTGTAAGGTTTCGGGTGGCGCAGTGGTGCAGTGGTTAACATTGTCACCTCACATCAAGAAGTTCTCTGCTTTGATTCTCAGCTGGGGTGCCTTCTGTGTGGAGTTTGCATGTTCTCCCTGTGTTCACATGGATTTCCTCTGGGTACTCTAGTTTCCTCCCACATTCCAAAGACATGCATCTGAAGCATTTCTCCCCAGGCCTCCACTGAAAACAGGCTCTGTGGAACCTAATCGGACTTTCCCGGTCAACAAATGATAAATAAATTTTGGAACAAAAACACACTTCAGCAAGCATATTGTTACTTTATAATTTATGCATATACTCTGAAACTACTCTTCAACAACCACATTTTGTGCTTGTCACTAGAGAAAAATGTTTGTTTTGTACTGATACTCCTGGCCGCAAATTTTGCACTTCACACTTCCAGTATGCAATGTACACATTCTTCTAGCATTTCTTTCCTTAACTGATTAGTCACTATTAATTTTGCAGCCTTAAACATTAAACCTGGGATGTAACTAATCTTTTATTCACATGAAAAGTATTGCTACATTTCCTTTCCACAGGAAGTGGTTAGAGAATTTTCAAGCTTAACGAAATCACTTCCTGGTTGTCCACAGTGGTACAGCAGTAGTGTTGTTGCCTCACAGCAAGAGGTTCTCCTGTTCGATTCTTGGCTGGAGTGCCTTCTGTGTGAAGTCTGCATGCCCTCATTGCAGTCAAGTGGCCTTTGAAAGACATGTATGAATGGGAGTGCCTTTGCTGAAGGTTGGGTGTTGGGCTGGCAACTTGGCACCATAAAAATAGACTGCCAATCATTAGCAGACTGGAGTTCTGCTGTGGCGACCCCTAACCGGGAAAAACCGAAAAGACAAACAATAAAATCACTTCCTGCCAGACATTCACAATAACACCAACTGCTATCATTTCTTGACTAAGCCAATAGACAATCTAAATGACCCCTATGCATGCTGCTACTACAGACACAATAGGCAAAACAGCAGCACCCTTTATTTTTATGACTAGTGTAAAATGATTAAAATGATAAACCTATGAATGTGTTTGTATGAAGAGTTAGACATCCTACTCCTGGTGTCATTAAAAACAATCCTACCATTTATACTTTGCTCATGGTTAGTTTCTGTACTCATCTAACAGCAAAACAGATCCTCATCATATATCGTTCATGTTATAATGTTGATGGCATGTGCAGCACTCACATTTCCTCCTCCTTACACGTCTTCCTAAAGGAAAAAACAGTCACGAACTCCACTATCTAGTTATTTAATCTGTTTTTCTGCAAAAAAGTAAGAGTTATATTTCTGTGCTTAATCTGGAGATTAATGTTTAATAAATGTGGGTTTAATATGTAACCTCTACACTGTACCTTTATATAATATAAGTACTGTCCACTTCTATTACCAAACTTTCTTCAAAGTGTGATTGCATTCTAACTCAAAGTATTCTCACCTGTAAATTGCTATTGTCTTTGAATGCAACTGTTATCATCTGCCATTGCCTATAAACTTATTCTCCTGTATAAAGTGACAAATCAAATTGTTTTTCTGCTCTGTGGCCCAGGTTATGGATGAAAAGAGACAGCTGACCTTCCCACCTACCAAGTGAGTAAATAAATAAATAAATTACTCAAGCAATTATTATTAAATCCTAAGAAGACCAAAGTTATTCTATCCATAACTAAACAATACCGTAACCACAAACCTCTCTCCACCATTGCTTCATCTGACCAAACCAAACTGAATTTATAACTCATACCAACCTCCTAGATTCCATCATAGTTGATGCCATGATGTTTGGGTACAACATAACGCAAGATATCTGTGAAATGCATAAAATTGTGTACCTTATATTGAGCTAAATCTCACTTTACTGACCGGGCTAAGAAAACCATTGCCTCTGCCCTACTTTACTGTTAGCCACCCTCCTACATGCTCTTCCTATATTTGTTAACCTGCAAGCTAACAAAATTACCATTTTTAGAAAAAATATATGACAAAATAGATAAATTCATAGCTAATATGCCTGTTAGTTCCCATCACTGTAAGGTACAAAAACAAATAAAAATTGTTAGGACTGCCTCCCTATCTAATATTCACACAACTAAAAACTGCTCACAGTCTAATTTTCCATCCTGAAAAAATGCCAAACATTACAAAATGTCATCCAACCCTACTCCCTATCTAGGACTCTTCATTATTCTAACAAACTCTTACTGTATCAGACAATAATACAGTTGACTCATTGCATTTCTCTTACATCTGTTAAGTTTTGAATTTTATTCCCCTCTCATTCAGATAAACTAACTACGTGAAATCCTTTAAGCTACTGCTGGAATAACACCTAAATGTCTCATAGCTTTGCTCAAGAACCAGACCTGGTTACTCCCTCAAAACCATTCTTATCCACTGTATCCCATGGTGCTCTAAATGAATACTTGGGCAGTAATCTTCAGTCTTATCAAGTACTATAGTCTACTTGGCCACATACACTGTTCCATACTCTCCAAAATTTTGCATTGTTGTTATTATAAACATATAGCACTGATTGTGGATGTACAGTAGGTAACAAACTTGGCTTAGGACCCCAGTTTGTTTTCAAATCAGGTTGTAATTTCAAACAGCTTTAGGAATCAGACACCCACATTTGGAAAAAATCATTAGTGTACTGGGCATGTTTATGTGTGGGACATGCAAATAATGCAGGTTTATTAATACAGGCACTTTTATATCTGTAGAACATAAACCTATGATATTGATTTGCAAAGGTTGATGCAATTGTGCTACCAAGGGAGTGGTATAAATAGCTACCTGTTTATCATGTTCTGCATTTAATACAGGAAAAACTAAGAAAGGCCTTAAACTAACAATTTATCAGAATATTTAGGATAAGAAAAGTGCCTTAGCTAGATATGTAGAGATAGACCCTACTTTTAATAAGTTTGTCTTTTTTATACTGGAAATGGTAACTGTAACCCCAGAGATGGGGACTAGAGTAATTTGTTACTGAGGAGAGAGTTGTTTTACCAAATGACTTTAAATGCTGACCAGCTTACAAGTCTTAATGATTACTTCTATAGCCTGTATGTTAAAATATAAGCAAATGAGTACTAAGAAACTGCATGTATATAACACATCATGTAAATGTTCACTATACAAGGAATTATGTTTAGTTTTATTTATTCATTCTGGAGAAATCTGTATTCTGATTAGATGAAAGCATTCAATCTTGTTAATTAAAGGTTACTGTGTTGGACAGAATTTGCATGGTGCTTTGTTCGTCCGTGGACTGGCAGTTTCTGAGGATCTTGAACTTCATGCTGATTTATTAGTGATAATGAAAAAAAGCATTACCAGAGGTGCAACTGCTTCTTCTAGCGAAGAAACAAAGTCTAATGAGATTATTTGTCAAAATATAGTATTTTCAAATTTCCAATATATGCCAAATACGCATTTTCCATTATGAAACTTTTTGGAACAAACTGTGAGCTGAGGATGGAGAGCAGAAAAAGAAAATATATATATATATATATATATATATATATATATATATATATATATATATATTTTTTTTTTTTAATATTTAAACAGTTCCCTATCTCAGGAAAAATACCCATGTTGTATGCACTCCTTTGATATTAGATTGTGATCAAAGTGAAAGAAAAATGATCACAGTAATATTTGTTAATTTGTGGCTGTCAGGCACAAAACACTAACCACCACTCCCCCCCCCCAACCTAGCTACTACAGTGATCACTTTATTGTGGTCACTTTTGTTTCACCCAGACCTTCCTCTAGGTCAGACTGCCACTTTTTGTAATTACATTTAATATATTTTTAACAAAAATGGTCAAACATTCACACTAATGAAGTACCAATTTCTATGATAGATCACAACAATTCACATTGAGAGATGTTTAACTTGATGTGTACTTAGTTTTACTGTACTATAGAAAAACACTAATCACTGCAAAGGGCAGGCCAGCTCAGCTGTTGTTGGGTCATGGAAATAAAGATAGCCTTCTTATATGTACTTCCTTAAAATTTGAGTTATGTTCAAGACACACTGAAACAAAGTCATTGTACACAAAATGTGTACTATATTTGGAAAACAGCATGCTGCCATTTTTGGAAGAGGAAGACAGGGCACTAATATTGCAAGGTTCTACAGAGAAGCAGACAGAAGAAGTGATTTTTGACACAGTCTGAACAAAACACACCACAAATATAGAAAGAAACCATATACAAGCAATTAGAAAGTATCCTATCATAATTTTGAGTATTCATTCTGAGGCACAAAACTCCGAAAAAGTTGGTGCAATCCTCGGGACATAACAGTAAGATGCAAAACCCGGTTCTTCTCCTAAAATTACTTTCTGAGGGGTACAAAGTCCCCTGTACTCTCAGTGTGGGAGCTGCACCCTCCATAACCCTACTACTCATGTGTGTATGTATGTGTATATATATATATATATATATATATATATATATATATATATTTATACACACACATATACATATATATATATATATATATATATATATATATATATATATATATATATATATATATTTATATGTATACACACATAAATATATATATATATATATATATATATAATATATATATAATATATATATGTATATATATATATATATATTCATATATATATATATATATATATATATATATATATATATATGTTGATATTAACTCCAGGATTGCTATACATCATAAGAAAAGATACAGCAATTTCAGACTTAGCATATTAATCACACTGTAATACTCACTGTTCTGAGCAGTGCACTTACAAATTACTATGGGAACCTCACTTGTAACCACTTAAACCAAACTCTTAGAAATGAGTAAATAGGAAGAAAAACAAATATAACTCATACAAAATAAAATGAAATATAAATCAAACCACACTATCTGAAAGCAGCATTGTAGCATTACCAGTAAAATGGTCCTGAATTTAACTAAATAAAATAAAACCAAATTAGACACATAACTAAACTATGCAACTAGAGTACAGTAATACAAGGCTCTCTAGACTGACCCAAGATTGCCAGAAAGTCAACAAAAACCCTAAATGTGAATTAACAATCGCCTCACAACTGCAGTAGAAAGTCACACATTGGATAGTCCACTCATAAAAATCCTGCATAGCCTACATAAAATAAGTTCTGTTCAAAAGACTATTCTGTTCAAAAGTTCTGTTCTAATAATAATGATAAGCTATATAATAATAATAAGTTCTGTTCAAAAGACTATTTTCTGTTCAAAAGTGCTAAATTGCCACAGCCCCTTCAAATGAATAGTTTGCAGTTATCCATGCAAGAAATTCACAGTAAGCAGCTAAATTGACTATTCTGGGTTCATCTTTATTTGATGAATGAAATATTTTGCCCTTTAGGATTAGGAAACCTGTTGTAGGACTCCTAGCTGTGCCACCTATCTCAAAACCTGTTTCCAAAACTTGAAATAGAAGAGAGATCATTCATAACATACACCAAATTCCTACAAGTCCCACATATCTTTCAAAGAAAGACTGGTCTGCTAACCTGCATCATATTTTGATGTCATATCCTGAATGGGCTACAAATTCTGAAAGCAAATGCTGATGAAGTTGCCCAGGTGCATTTTGTGTAATTTTCAATGTTTGCGCAGTTTCAATTATCAAAAGTTACAGGGAACATTATACCTGTCAACAAAGCACAATAAGGTAAAATACATAATGAACCATAAACTTTGGGGAGTTTTGTCACTGAGGGAGCATTTACAGATGAATGAATTCTAAAATATTTTAACAGGTTGTAAGAGGGTCCAACTTTTTTATAAAATGTCAGATGAGCACACTTTAGAAGAATAGTTTGACAAATAACTGCATCGAAGAACTGCTCCACCAGATTGCAAAACTTGACTTTATTTCGACACATGATTCGACAAGTTAAGTGCTTTTGTCTTGAGCCCAGGACTTTCCTCAGATCAATAAAACACATTCTTCCATCCATTTAGGTTTGTCTCATGATGTACTGATGTCCATTTGTCTTGAGTTAAAATGTAAAGGTCCAGCTCATACCTTTGCTTACATAGCACTGGCGACTGGAGGAGGTGGATCTTTAGATGGATATATGTTTGTGATCAGACTTAATTGGTGCAGGGGATGCCAGGGAAATGAATACAAACACTATATTTGCAAGAACCAGGTCAAAAACATTTTCTAATCTTGTAGGTTCTTTAACTATGAAGTTCTTGTTTATTAAATTTAAGAATTTAAGGGCATATCCTACATTTGAAGTATAGATATCCTAATTTATTAACAGGTATTTAACTTCTCACAGGCTAATGGAGTTTCTGTTAACAGGAAGTTAATTAACTATATTTAGGAATTTATCATGATTCTCACAGGACATAGAGGGGATCCTGTAATAGGCTATGAATTGATCTGACAGCTGGCCCCTGTTGGTGTGATTCAAATTTCACTGAGTTCATTTTATGGGTCTCTAGGAATTTGTCTGTAATGTGTTTTCAAATAAATATGAAAACACCACCACAGTTTCCATCATATCTAAAGGTGTGGTAGAAAAAAGACAGGTGTAGAGTACTTTCCTGCTATTTGATTTGCAACTGGACTCAAAACTTCCACTGTTGGTTATTTCACCATATGTGCTTGGAGCTAAACTTTCTGAAACTTCTGGATAAAGACAAAGCAGAATGAACTTTATTTACTCCGGGTATAAATGTTATAGACAGTTACTAATGAGGATACCTTTCTACCTCCAACCACACCATCTGTTAGAGGCTCCATCAATTCTAATGTCATGATGACAATAGTGGAAGGTGTGAGAAATGACTGAGGCTAGAATAATGTATGCTGGTCCACCCTAACTTATTCTGACATAATAGCCGAAGGTGTGAGAAATGACTGAGGCCAGGACAGTGCATGCTAGTCCTCCCTAACTAATTCTGGTTTAATACAACAGTAAAACAGCAAAGTCTGGAAGGAAAACAGATGTAAAGACCTCTCCAAGTCCTTGTTTCTAGGGTCATAGGTTCATAGGATGTTTATTACCACTTTTCATGTCTTGTAATTCTACTACAGAGATTTTTATTTCTGTTGAGGAAAACTTCCTACTGCTTCAACATGTAACACTGAGAAGGCCAAATGGTGCTTAGAATATAATGATAAACTGAGCCACCCATCTGAAGGAGGAACATATGTACCTGCTTTAGTGGTCTTGACATATGCCTCCACTAGAATTGAACTGTCATCTCAATATGTATTATTTTTATAGCAGGTAGTATACTAGAAAAAGTAATCCTCCCAACAAAGTATTACCGACTTTTCATAGCTGATTTGAAACTTTTATTTCCTTTCCTGTTGGAGACCCCCAGAGAAGGTCAAGGAAAAATATAGGTATCTGCATTTGAGTGAACACAGAAAAAGAGAGAAGTCAGCATGCTATGACTTTTAAATGAATTGCATAGACTTAGACTTATAAACATATTTGCATTTATTTTTGATTCTGGTGTTAGTCTCAGCAGTTTAATTAGTATCATTACATATAAAATAATATAAAACAATTGCATTCACACTGAGAATGATGCATAGGTGTCCATTGGTATACATTATTTATTTATTGGTATAAAATAAAAAAAAGAAATCTGCTGAGCAAAGCCTTTTATTCCTGTTCTGTCACCAAAGCCTATAAAAACCTTCTCATAAATATCAGTGCAAACTCTAACCTCCTGGACTTCAAACACACATTAAAACAATTTCTCACTAAATTATGGATCTGTTCCTGCTTGAAACCTGATTAACATATTATCACATCATGCCTTCCTGCTTTACATCTTACCATTTGTATCTATCTATCCTTCTCTAATTTATTGTCTGTCTCTCTTGCTCACACCCCCATCTACTCACAAAGTCTGTCTTGCTCATCCATTTCTACTTTCTCAACTACACCTTTCCCATCTTCTTTATAATTAGCCTCTTCCTTTAACTTTTATTACTATAAGTACGTGATTCCTTACAATCTATATGCTATTTAAATTAGCATCCCTTTTCTCCAATTAATCTTATTTACTAACCACTGTCCACTTTATTTTCTTGAAATCATATGCCCATATTTTTCTATGATTTAGTTGCCTTTTGTATACATTTGTTTGTATTTGCAACAATGATGCACACATACCTGCATATACACGATGTATTGTGACTTATATAAACGTTTATTTCATCATATACTTGTCTTCTGAAATTTATTTTCCTAGAGCTTTTCACCTCCTGTGAAAATGGGCACTCTGGATCCAGTCAAACTTTCCTAGTAAGCAAATGTCAATAAATAAATAAATAAAATTAATGTATTTACAACTGCATTATCACTGAATGATGAGTAGGTATCCATTTGCATAGTTAAGATTTGGGGGGAGAGGAACATCATGTCATCAATCATGTCTGATATTACAAGGCCACACTGTGGCCTTCACACTAGAAGTTTATTAGCAATGAGTTGTATCTTGGACCATAAATCAAACATTTTGGATGGTTCAAAGCTTCAGCAAACAACAGAGATACCACTTCAGCATCAGCAAGAACACCAAGAACTCAGCAAAAACATTAGTTTCTCTAAGAAAGAGACAACCTAACAACTCTGAGCTAGCTCTAAAAGTAAGTATGTCATAGTAACGTAACAGATAAAAAGACAAGATATCACAGCCACCTTCTTTTGAATGTTAACACCCCCCAAACCATGTAATTCAATACATGAAATATGTAATTTAAAATAATCTACATTCTGAACATTTAGAATATTACCCATTTCACTATATAGTATTTGTATGCAAATATACAGTAGTTTACCATATCATGTTTTCTGTATCAGCTTTCTAGCTGAAAAAACAAGTATATGTACCCCTTTCTGTGACACAGAAGGAGAAAGCACTAACTGTGAACCAGGTGATTTGGCGGGTATAAGAGTAAGCAGCTTACCCTTCGGCGGGGGGTAGATGACTTAGCTTGCCACGTGGACATCATCTAGTAAGAACTCTGGACACAGATTCTAGACCACAAGAACATTCTGGCATAGAGTAGTCTCATAAAGAAGTTTGGAAGCTTGTATGCTCCTCCCCCACTGACTGGCAGCAGTGGTGTCTATTGGAAATTACCAAAGGGATGTCAGGATTGGGGAGACCTTGATGTCTTCCTAGATGATAGACCCACAATCACTCTTGTCTCATAGGGGAATTCATGAGCCAGTCATCGTTCTCACCCCCCATGAGGAATAAATGGGTCCATAGGTTGCAGGGAGACTGATGGTCAACAGGCAGAGTGATAACAACATTTAAAACAAGCAAACATGTATAAATGAAATAAAAAGAGGGCATACTTTCACCTCTGAGGCATATTTTTGTCAGTTTTTTTAGTCTGAAGTCTGATAGACCTAGAAGACTGAGAAACCATCAGTTAAACTAGAGCACGCTTGCTCTTTACAGTGGAAAAAAAATGGTTCACCACTGTAACAAATACAAGTGTAGTTTTCATACACATAATATCTAGTTATGTTAACAACAAGTAGCTGGAGACTTGAAAGAAGGTCTGTCTTCTTTTGTAACAGGTACATATAGGTTTCTCAACTGCAACATCCACAGGAATGTCAGGTATCTCTTGTAACAAACATGTGGGTTCTCCATGCCAGACAACAAATCTCCTACCTCTTTTTCAGATTCACAGAATTACATAGTCCCCGGGATTCATGAAGCTTGGCGCAAGGCCAGCATTAGGCTTGCACAGACTGTGCGGCATAAAGATGAAGCAGTAGCGCCAAATTCATATTAATGAAGGCGCGCTGCCGCCACAGCCACGTGCATAGGGCGTGTCGAAGTGCCGCACGGAGGCATGGAAATGTCAGTGGTCGACATGCAACCTAAAATGCTAGCATATAACAATTTGCAAGCAATAGTAATCACATCTGTCAGTGTCCGTGGATACTGAAACATATGCAAAGCATGCAAGACAGTTCCTGCAAACACAAAATGAAGAAGCAAACACAAATGCACGGTAGGGAATAACGGGTCCCTATCCCGCGAACAAATGACATTGAAAACCGTGTGCCCGTAGTCCAACGCAGTGTAGTTATACCAAGTGGAAGTGAAACGCATCATATGTTAGAGCCCCGCCAATAGGTACGTCCAGCCCAGTGGTCAGGGACACCAGCTGACCCATATTGTGAGGGAGGGTACACAGCTGGGCAGATGTGTCCATAACAAAAAACACGATAAATGTACATATCTAGCGACCGTATGACTGAATTATATCCCACAACGCATGTAATAGTCACATACAAAAGGCATGTCCATATTTCACATACCAAATGTGACAGGAAATAGAATAAGCATGTAAACAAAACAGAAGGAGCATATAAATTGCTACAACAATAAGGCAACATGTAGGCTGAAAGGAACAGTATTATATGTACCGTTGACTGTGGGTACGTGCTGTCCAGTACAGTCGGATATGTGTCCAGAATATATCCCATCCTGGACATAGGAAAAGGTGGCATCCTACCAATGATTAGAACAGTCAGCCAAAATCCGCACATCAGCGGTCCAAGCTGAACTTGTCAGGATGTGTCACAGTTGAACGGGCATTACCCGGGTATACCAACCGTGTCATGAAAGTTAAGTATGGGTGTGTATCTATGTGTGGGAGGTATAGCATGTGGAAAGTCAAACATGGCAGGGTAGTCCACACAACCATACAGGTACCTGACATATGTAGGGTATGCAATGTGTTACCTTGACCATGTCATGGGCCATCAACCAAAGCAGTGATGATGGAGTGTCAGGAATATGTGTGTGTGTGGGGGGGGGGTGGATAATGGTATAATCCTCCAAGGCGACATTGAGTCGTATGCAGAATAGGTGAACCAGAGGTGTATGAGGGAGCTCCGGGTGAAGCAGAAAGAAACACAAAAACATGTATACACATCTGCAATACAACCAGACAGGCAATACTGTAGAACACAATCCCACAAACATATGAATATTAAAATGTGTGATACAAATGTATAGACATGTCACCGGCACATACCCACAGATTGGTCCTGATGGAACTGGCTATATCAAATGCAGCACACCTGGATGCATAATGGACTACCCAGCATCCCATCCACAGCACACAACCCGCTCCCATACCTGAACGTCCACCAAATCCAGCCATACTTGGCCTACTGGTTTGGTGCAGCCACATCTACACATAGTGACCACTACGCATATGTAGTAGGTAGTGTCACCCTAGGCAGTTTCAGGATTGCAAATTATGTATCCCTTGCATGTAAAACCCCCAGCACATTTTCATATTGCTAGAAGAATGGTCGGTATTTGTCTTGTTTTGGTCTTGTTCAATTTTGGGATATCCCTCATGGGATAAGTAACCTGTGTAAACATTAGAATGGGTATGAAGATACGAAGTCCAGTCCTGTAGATATCTGGACACAAGTTGGAATGTGCAGTAGTGGTGCATGAGACTGTCCAGCCCTAGATGGTCATGCAGAACCTACTACCCAGGATCAAACACCACAATCAACAGAATATATTGCACACATTCACATAGTGGCACGTGGTATAAGGGTGATGAAGGCACTGACATAAACAGGATAACCCCTGATCCACTGTGTGAGGGACAATTAATGTGTGTGTAGGCATGACCTGACCAACAATGATACAATGCCAAATGTCCTGTGATTGTAGGAAATAACTATGTATCATACTGCATGTAACAGTTGCCTAAAGCGGTCATGTCAGGATAGAATAAATGTATTCGTAGAAGAAACAGGCAAACAACAAAAGTGCCAAAGGTATAAGGCTCACAGCTAGGAAACAAATGAATGTTCTAAACCTTCACTGACCGTGGCTATGTGTTGGCCCAAACAATCTCGTGTCCGCAGTAGGGTTACCATCTGTCCTGCTTTGCGAGGGACAATCCCTCTTTGGACAGTTGTGTCCTGAAAAAATACATTACAAATGGCAAATGTCCTGGGATTGTAGGACATAATTATGTCCCATATGTTATGTAATAGTTGCAGAAAATAATTATTTCAGTATCTAAAATACCTAAATGTTACAAGAAACATAATAAGCAACTAAATCGCTACAACAATAGGCTTTTATGTAGGCAAATAAGTAAAGTTCTATCCTTTGTACTGACTGTGGGTATGTGTCGGCTTGTAAAATCTGTTGTGTGTTCCGAAAATGTCCTATCTTGGCCATTTGAAAAGGTGGCAACCCTAGTCTCCAGAATACATCCCAACCTGTACATATGACAATGTCAACGCTACCAATGGTCAGAGCATTCGCGCAATAACTGGCCAGCCTCTTAAGCACTCACAAAGCCAGTGACCTTTGGGGGAAAGGTGTTGAATGAGAATGACTACTTACAACAATGAAGAGTAATAGATGCATTTAACTGCAGAAAATTAGTAGTATTACGAATCTGTCAACACGTTCCAAGTTAATAGTACTAATATGGTAGAAGTGTCCATGATTGTCCCTGAGTTGTCACAGCCTTGTCCCTGTCACTGTAGAAATGAGTCCCTGAGTATCACAGAGGTCCGTACACATAAGTACACCAACCAACTGTCATATCAGTTGACAGGACTATTGCATACCTGTAGTGAATTTATAACAGATGTCCAGAATAATATTCATTTTATCTATAAATGAATGAAATAGTCAAATGGGAGGGGAAACATGTGGAAACCACCCCCCAACCTGCATTATGTGGTGGAACCATTCCTCGCCCTAAATTATGTAGTGCCAACCCAATGATGTGGTCAGAGGTGCCCAAACACCTGCATCTGTAAACACAGGTAGAATGTTAAAATCTGGACTAACTCTGTCCATGTGCTATGTCTGATCTTTGAACAGCGCAAGGGCAGTTCTAGTCACCAGTCGGCCGAGTCTAAACCCGGACCAGCACATAAACACCCTGACAATCAAACACGCGTATGTGCGAGGACTATAAGTGTAGGCGTTCTGAATATCCTTGGAGTGAGTAGACTTGCAGCACAGGTCCAGAGCAGTAGGAAACAGGGAATGTCCTAATTGTAGTACTGTGGTTTTCCCAGCAGGAGAATGGATGCCTGTGGAGAGGCATATGTCAGAGTAGCTATGAACCATGGGTATACATATAAATGAGCCAGAACACCAGTAGTGTAGTGGTTACAGCATCCGCCCAATGTAAAGGTATTCCCGGTTCAAGTATGACTATAGCACATATTAAATGTGTAATGAATGCCTCTGTGTTGTAAAGCCAACATTTATACATGTAAAGGTGACTGCGTTCACATGGGTCCGTTAACCGGATTCCATCAAAGTGGTACTTTCATAAGGAATAAGGCACATGTAATCCCAAAGAAGTGCCTGTAAACATATGTAACTCAGAATAAGTAGATGCAAGTGTGCCTTCGTGGGTGTACGCAGCTATTAGCATAGCAAATGTATGTTGTCTTGTACAGCTGTAACTTGTATATATATAGATAGATAGATGTGTGTATAGATAAATATCCACAGACATAACAGAAATATGCAATTATATATCTACATATTTATCTATATATACACATAAATGTATATATATATATATATATATATATATATATATATATATATATATATATATATATATATACACACATATAGAATGTAACAAAGTCCAACTAAACACTTCCAGAACTAGTGATATTAGGTGAACAGGTGGCGGAATACAGGTAATGACAGATGACAACATGTATGAGTCATAAACAGCATGTACCTCGACAAACGTGAATGAATACATATGCTCTGTGACTGTGAATGTGTCTGGTTAATAAAACCAATCATCTAAATGTGTCCCACAGGGTGTTATGCATTGTCCCTGATACAGTGTTCATTCACACCCATTGGTATGTGAGTTCTGCTACTGATGTAAAGTGCATAATTTGCTGACCACCTTAGGTAGATGATAGCATAATAGAAGAGGTTCAACACCCATACACCTGCGAGGGACATACCTATTTGGGCAGTTGTGTCCTGCAAAATGACAGTAATGGCACATGGCCTGTGAGTTCGGGAATGGAGGCTATATAGTGTGCGTAGTGGTGTCAGACATCAATTTGTTGTATCAGTAACAGCTACATGTAATAGGAAACAGTATTATCAATTATAATGCTACATGAATAACCTTAACGTATGCAAACTGTGGAAGTCGTCTGTTTACTACTGGCTGTGGGTATGTGTTACCTTGACACATGTGATAGCTCTACATATAAGGTCTATAGGGCCGCCACCATTCTGAATGGCCAAAGTGGAACCTGCTCTGTAAAAATGTCAGATGTATAAGGGCAGAACATATCTACAGCCATGCATAGTACAGAAATATACATATCGGAACAAATCAAAGCGTAGTCTAGCAGCAGTAAAGTTGCTTATGCTACTACATATGACATATCGACGTGTCAGGTATACAAGACCTGTAACAAGCAACCAGTACAGACATGTACAACATGAGAATGTCCCCTAATCAGGACAGTTGCAATGACTAGAGTATTGTCCATACCACTCAACCGTCCCTGAATGTCAGGTATGTCCCTGAGTTTGACTGAAAGTTTAACTCTGTCCCTCTTAATCCCTCCTAAAATTAGTGGCTGTTGAAGGAAAGGTGGTGAATTACACTTACTGACTAATGACAATAAGTAAGAGTTATAAACAACTGTTACCTCAGAATATGTGTATTAAGTCGTATGCTCTTATTCCGTTAATGTTTCAAGTTAATAGCACTACTTTTGTAAAAGTGTCCCTGATTTTTCTTGACCTGTCCCTGATTCTGTAGAAATATGCCCAAGATTGGTGGAGAGTTCTGGTATTGTCACATGAGATATGCGTGATGAGGGACTGCCCCATGCAAAGTAGGAAAGGTGTCACTCCTACAGTCTCCCGTCGTGCAATCTGAAAGGTGGACAACGTGCAGTAGGTATGCGGTAGTATGACTCGGTGGACAGCTGCGTTAACAAACTCAAGTCACATGTCAGCATTGCAGAGTATCGGTTCCCATGTATCAGGCAAATGGGAGCAGATCGTATGAGGAACACGCATATAATATGATTATGTCACTGGACAGGCCACCGAGTCCATCGCAGAATGGTTACACATACCCGATACTGTAGTCATGTAGTCCGATGTAATACGCATCACAACGAATTGCACACACCCAGCGTGAGTGACAAATGTAAGCAGAAATGTGGGTGAGCAAGCGGCTGTAAATGTGTTTGTCTACCAGTATGCCAATAGTGCACTGTCAAAGAAATGTGGAGTCTAAACGTGTATAAGGTGCTGTGACCAGAGGTCAGCAGTGCTTAACACTGTGCACACCCACGCATAACTGCTCCCACCTGCTGGAATGTGCCTTAACCAGTCTGTATCCAAAGGCGTTGGCCTGTCCGCAAACAAAGAACTGCCCTATACACATGATGGTAGAAGTACCCTGCGCACATAGCTCATGTGAATTAACAATAGACCATGGCATATGTACAGACAATAGACCACACACACACCATACAGCGCAGACTTCCAACAGTATAGCAATGTACTGGCAGATATGTCCGGACCACTGGCGTATGCATGCCTGGCCATCCTGTGTTTCAGTGTGTGAGCATGCCCAGTATGACTGTTACGCATGTTGTCGACCGACATTACCGTCATACCGTCATGTGTGCGAGCATGCCAAGTATGGTGAACTGTATTGCATGTGTCACATGTCCAGATAGTTAGTACTGTGCTGCTGACCCCTCCGTTCTACAGAGACAGGTGTCATGCTGTGTCTGCAGGGTAGCTAATGGTCATGTGGCATTGGCAATTGCTACATGTCTGCATAGCGTGGGGGGACATCCAACCACAGCCACAGTCCTACACAGCACCATGGGTGGTGCACATGACTGTCACATGTGTAGGTTTGACGGGGAGCACAGCCAACAGTTGTACACATCTGCCACTACTGTACTGGTATGCAGGGTACTCCATGTCAGTGTGTGGACCTACCTAAATTGCTGGTTGGAGGGATACCAGGGTACGTCAGTTCCCAGCTTTAATTACCAGCACAGTGGTGTTGGACGTCCTAGCTTACACAACCTACATCAAACTGCCTGGCCTGCTGTCATCTGTGTGTGTCTTAGGGGGTTGGGGTCATTCATTGAGCATATCCATAGGCCATCGTATATCATTTGTCTGTATTGGTCCACATCTGTCCAGCTGCATGGAACGTGTGTGGGCTGTATGGACACACATGATGGTCAGCCCATAATCTGCAGTGGGTTAGGACACCCTGTGTACTACAGGCTACCATTGTGACCCCCGTATGTGCTACAGAGGTCATGGTGCCACTATGGATGTGTACTGTCTGCTGCCCTAACATTTGGCCACCACATTCACTTGTATGCTCACATACATACCATAGCAATGGGTAACTACACATTCTAATACAACTGCCACTTGTTAAGTCAATAGACATACCCTGGGTGTGTTCCAGACTTGAGGACAGTGCTGGAGTGCTGCCTATATCGGATGCACACAGTGCACCTCCTATACATGGCCGAGTACAGGTACTGTCATGTTTGGCATCCATTGTACTGTGTGCGGGTCAGATAGGGGACAGCTGTGGGTACCTACTGTGTCAATGCATATGCCTTGTGTTGCCTCTTTGCCAAGGGCAGGTGATACTGTGCACGGGCTTTCGCCAACTGTGCCCTGCTCAGGTAGTTCCTTCACCAAGTCACACTGTGCCTGTACAGGCTTTGGCAGTGGTATTGGGCTGTGTGGCCCTGCCCCATGCTGTTCCTGCTGCAACTGTTACTGCAGGATAAGATTGTGTAGCATAGCAACTACCATAACAACTTGTATGCATGTAGCTTGTGAATACTGCAGAGCTCCAACAGATGTGTCCGATACCAGAACTGTGAACTGAGCATCCCAAACACATAGATAAGTATATGTCTTGCCTATGCATCCGCCTCAGTATGGTGTGAGTGTTCAGGTGTGTGTGCATTGCTGATGGGTGTCATCAGCCACAACACCAGTGTTTACCCAGCATCCCCCACTAGGAGACTGTAGGGGATGTCCATATTAGCATTGGTATGCTACAGCTGTGTCAGAAGCCATATAGCAGACACATCATAGCTTCCAGGGCAGACAGCACACACATTCAATCTCATGCCCTGGCCATCGCATATGGCTTAGCGGTTGGAGGGTATGCCCCTGCAGTGACTGTAGGCCCTACCCCTCTCACCGTGTTGTGCTACAATGTGTATATGTGTGTGCAGGCTATAGCACCCAGTACCCCAGGGTAGTCATCCATGTGGTTGAACAGATGCATATTGCTGGTCTACTAATCACGTGTGTTGAGGACATGTACGTGCTCACTAGCATGTGTTGACATGGCATCTGTGAACTGGTGCAATACTCTGGATGCAGATGCCTGTGAGATACCCATGATATCCCCAATTGTGCTGTGTGAGGTACCTGTGGCTAGTACACCTAGGCCAACACATACCATGGTATCCACTGTGATGTGTTTCCCTCAGCCTGTTTGATGTGTCAGGTGTGGCAGGCACAGGTCAACAAGCTACTGTAGGAGGTCTCTGTCCACCCCATAGTACTCCAACATCCCCAGCCCATGTAGCCCCTGGTAAGTCACCCTCGGTCTGTAAAGTCTTATGTCACCCCAGTAAGGGTTGTTCGGCAGCATACACATCCTCACTGCCCCAGCCTCCTGCACATGTTGGTATATGTTGCCTACTGCAGCCCGTGTCATTTGGTTGGACTGTGTCGTGAAATGTCCCTGCAGGTATACACCGGTGGTGTAGACTGCGGACGAAACCTGTGTGTATGCTGCTTGCTCGCATTAACGTACTGTTCATGTGCGGGCTGGCCATGTCATCTGCTGATTGTGCTGATCAACACCTGTTTGTGCAGCCTGTACACCCTGACTACCCCACCACTGCTGTCATCCCTCCCAATGTCACCAGGCAGGTATAGACACACCCCTAGCTTAGGTGTGCTAAGGCAGGAGCACTCCCGAGGCACAGTACTGCAATGTACGTACAGTATGCCTGACCCCCCTCCCATGCTGTCAACTATATTCGAGACCTGCACCCGGCTGACTACACACATACACTTCAGGGACCAGCAGCACACCCTGGTGATAAATGTGATACACTATAGTCAACCTCATCTGCATAGTATAGTCTTCTAATGAATAGTTATATGACCCATACCGAACCTCCAAATTAATAACCACTGCTCAGTTTCGCTCAGATCCATACACGACTGGCAACAGGTGTCTTACTATCACCATATTCGATGTCCCATGGTCTTCCCAGCAACAAAATAACCAGTGTCTATATGACTACAACCCGTGGCGCTGCACACTACAGATGATGTGCATTACCACCACGCCATGGCAGATGTGCATAGATCCCAGGTTATCATGTACAGGTCATCCGGCACAAACATTCAATAGTGCTGATGTCCGCAGACATATATGTTCACATCTATGCCCACCTTTACATCTACATATATCATATATATTATTTGTAAACATATATACATGGACATATATATATATATATATATATATATATATATATATATATATATATACATACATACATACATACACACATATACATGTACACACATATGTAGATATGGCATTTATATCACAACAGCGGACCACATCACAGCAATGCATTAGACAGGAATGAAAAGGAAACTACATGTGCCACCTGCATCATGTAGTGTCATTACTATCAAGGCACGTGTGTTATGTTGCATCACATGGGTCAGACCGTATCAAGGGTAAGAGTAGGGCTGCTGACAGTTACTCACCAGACCTATTGGCGAATGTATGTGTTGACAACCCAGTGTCTTGGCAGAATATCCGGGCTGTGGACACTATATAAGTCAGCAACAAAACACACTGAACACATCCCGCAGCCAGCCACCCACAGGTACCAACATATGTGGTATAACTGCCAAACACACACACCTGCCATGCCTTGGAATCGAGCACCTACCTGTCTAGTCTACCACACTACAACATTATGCAGTAACAGAACGTGCTACCGAGTTCCAGCATCACCGCACTCCCACAGGCATACATCTAGGTAGATGACATCATCCGCAAAGGCAAAGACGCCGATAGGGAATGTATGTGGAGTGAGCCATCTAAAAGCATTACTCTGTCCCCAGACAGCTGGAAACACAAACACACATACACTTGGCAAGCCTGGGAGTTGAACATACACCTAACTACCTTATCACACAACAGCATTACGCAGTTACAGAACGCGCTAATGAGATTAATGGTACACAGCACTCCCAGAGGCATATTTCTAGGTGGATGATATCATCCGCAAAGGCAAAGACACCGATAGGGAATGTATGTGGAGTGAGCCATCTAAAAGCTTTACCCTGTCCCAGGCAGCTGGAAACACACACACACACACACACACACACACTTGGCAGGGCTGGGAGTCGAACATACACCTAACTACCTTATCACACTACAGCATTACGCAGTTACAGAATACGCCATTGAGATTACCGGTACACAGCACTCCCAGAGGCATATTTCTAGATGGATGACATCATCCACAAAGGCAAAGACGCCGATAGGGAATGTATAGAGAGTGAGCAGTCTAAAAGCATATTACTGTCCCAAGTTAGACGTAGACAAACACACGGCAGGGGTGTGTGCGGGACAACTGCCTATCAATGGAGCACTATTACAACACTACATAGATACAAGAAGTGCCACAGACAGTACACCCTTCAAGACAGTCAACCAGTGTGTTCAATGTAGGCATCCATCCTGACGTGGGGTATGGAGATTTGTTGCCTGGATGACCACCATCACAATACAGGATGTCAGTGGCCATGCCCATGCACAGAGGCACATCACCGACACAAGGTGTCACTGGGCATGCTCACACACCACACATCCATTTGGAATGTACCATGTATCCATCTACACAACAGCGTACTGGGCATGCTCACACACTTAGTAGAAGCGAAGGGCTATCTTGCATGCACACGGATTCTAAACACAGAAGGGCACAGTTTGGAATGTACTGTGTGTCCATCTACACAACGGCTTACTGGGCATGCTCACGCACTTAGCAGTTGCAAAGGGCTGTCTTGCATGCACACAGATTCTAAACACGGAAGGGCACAGTTTGGAATGTACTGTGTTTAGCATCTACACAACAGAGTACTGGGCATGCTCACACACTTAGCAGTAGCAAAGGGCTGTCATGCATGCACACGGATTCTAAACACGGAAGGGCACAGTATGGTGTTAGTGTCCCCACGTACATGAAGGGCTGTCTTGCATGCACACGGATTCTAAACATGGAAGGGCACAGTATGGTGTTACTGTCCCCACGTACATGAAGGCCCCTCACATGTACTGACCAGTACACACTCAAGAGCCATCACAGATGTCT
This sequence comes from Protopterus annectens, assembly GCF_019279795.1. Taxonomy (NCBI): domain Eukaryota; kingdom Metazoa; phylum Chordata; order Ceratodontiformes; family Protopteridae; genus Protopterus; species Protopterus annectens. The sequence continues at coordinate 1,090,518,462 of NC_056744.1, forward strand.
CAGGTGCAGATCACAGAAGTAAACGCCACATTCTACTATGTAGCCCTCAGACATCACTATGTTCTTGGACCAGCAACACACATCCATACATTACCACAACACTGTGTGACTCATGACCAGTGGGACTGTACATAGGTCTACAGCAACTGTGCCGACTACACATGTACTGACAGGGTTCCATCATGTGTTATGCAATGCAATGATACCACTGTACATAACCAGGTCGGCTCTACACATAACAGGGGCCCTGAGTCTTACACAGCTGTGACAGATGACTGTTGCTGTACACCAAAGAACACACATGTTTGGATATGACATACATGTAATCGCAGTGGATATGTGCATGGACCACACACACACACACACACACACACACACACATACACACAAACACACACACACACACAAAACACATATGTACATAGCATAGCTTTTGCTGTCCTCCATGCAGACAAGTGGCTACAGCAATCACATGCATGCACATGGAAGGTAGGTCCATGGCTGTTGAATGCTAATAGTACATGAGGTAGCAATGTTTTCCGAAGAAACATTCCCTCTGTACTAGTTACCCATGACACCCATCATATCATACAACAGTCCATGTGTTATGTATGTCATCACACATGTCCACCAATTGCAATGCATACAAACATGGCTACATGACAGACATGTAGGACCAACACACATGTACATGTAGTGGTGTGCATGCAGCTACCATGCATGTTCAGTAGCTGATGTATGTAATTCATCTGTGGCTAACTACAACATGCAGTTACAATGCAGCCCCATCATTGACACCTGTATATGGTGAAATACTGACAGTACAGTAGGATGTACATCAGGTATGGATGGATGTGTGTACATAAAGTGGTGATCCACCTTTGCAGATGGATGTTTGCCGGGGATGGCTCACAGGTTTGTCACAAGCCATCCTACCATTACACGTGCAAACAGTACGTTATGTTACTGTTACTTGATGGTGAAGGCATAAAACCTGCACAGCGGTCGGGTTTTACTGACTGTAAGTCATGTGACACCTGTAACACTTGCATCCTCCCGTGTGCATATAGCAGCACAATTGCCGAAGGTAGCATTGGTACACATAATATGGCCAATACTACTGCATGTCTGTCAGACGTATCATCATATAGCAGGTGTATCATTCACAGTACTGCCATGTGTGTTTGCTTGTGTGACCATATATGCCACATATGGTGGGGAATACATTCCAATTGTTTCACACCCCTGTACACTGTTGTAGAGATCTGTACATACTGCACTGTGGAAAGCATGACGTAGGCAGGGGTGGTGTGTGTATCACACACATGTCAGCTATCCGTATTTGAATGACATTTGTGGACTCCACAGTGTGTGTGTGTGCGTGTGTGCGTGTGTGCGTGTGTGTGTGTGTGTGTGTGTGTATGTATGACTGTCTGGTGCATGGAGTGAGGGTGTATGCTACCATACAGAACAGACAGGATCCCCAACCCCTCATGGTGATGCAGTCTACTACCCTGTTGATGCCATCGGTCTCAGCCTTACTGTCTACCTGTACATGTTCATTCTCTGTGTCGTGTAGTGTGGGTGCACAGTACTGTGAGGGTGATTACCACATAGGCAGGGGTCCTCACCTCAACATTATCAAGTGTGCGTTATAGTGTCATTGACCCCGTGAGTGTGGGCATGTTACTGTTTGTTTCTGTGTATGTCTGTGTGTGTTCTCATCCTGTAATGTGACAGGGTATTACTGCTACACAGTGAGGCCTCATGCTATCAAGTGGCCTCTAACGTTATCATCGGCCAGACTGCTGTGTAAACCCCCTGCACCATGTCAACATACCTGTGATGTGACCTGGTATGGATGTCACATCTCTAGCCACTGTAGCCTATTAAGCAGCCCACATGCTTCTGGATCAGTAGATGTGTGGACATCTGTGGTATGGTAGCCTTTCTAACAGTCAGGTTGAGGCTACGTATAGAATACTGGTATTGCCATACATGCCTGTGAGTACTCCACATTTACACATGGGAAACTGCAAACACTGCTACTTGTTGGCACATGCAAGTAGATCATAAGGAGGGAACCAGGGCATCATTACCAACATGCTACTGTTGTTACCAAGACACATACTGTGAACATATAACAATGCATTATAAACCTGTACTACATGGTATGTCTGGTGCGTGTCAACAGGACACAACTAATGTAATATACACTTCTCTTACTATTCTGTTCACCCTGTGCATCAGACCATTTGAGCATGTCCCTGCACCGATGGTGTGAATGACAAGGATGCAGCACAGGCATCATCATATGCACAGGGTGATAATGTTTGCCAGGGGCATAGGCTGCACCAGTGGATGACATCATGTGTGTGGGTAAGGGCCGGTGATCTTATTGGACATGTGTGGTAGTTATGCATGTGGGTGTTGCGGTGCCCTACAGATGTTTTTGCTGTGTGCGTGTATGATTTCACACAGTTCTGCCTTTTGCCAGGCCTACACAGGGGTATTATTGACAGCTCCGGATTGTATTGACCGGGATGTACAGCTCACTGTGTCCAGCCACAGCCACGTGACCTGTGCCTGCCAGGGATTGCATGGGCACTACCAGGCAGAGGTACAGATTGGCTACTGTCCGATGACACATGTCCACTGGACCATGTCCCTGCTGGGTACATCCAGAGCAACATCCACGCGGCCTGCTGTGTCCTGGTGTGGACAGCGCAGCACCAGCTGCACTGCTACTGCTACCGGCACTATGGGAGCAGGCATGTGAGGTGGCTCGTTCACGTTGACCTGCACTAGGTGGTGTAGCTGGCCTACGTCCACATGGCCTACCCTCACTCCTACCAGATGTTCCGGCACAGACAGCTCACACTTGCGGATTGTCATGCTACGGTCAAGGATTCCGACCATGTCACCCAATCGCCTGTCCAGAACATCAGCAATCTGCTGTTGAGCATTTTCCAATGCCTGGATGTTGTCATTTAGAGTACGGATAGCAGCCCTCTGAAGTCTCTGCCCTTCTCTGTTCTGCCATTCAGCATGTGCCTGTGCTGCCATTACAGTCTGGAACATGCGTCTGGTGACACCAGCTGCTGCGCTCTGTCCTGCAGGTGCATGTCTGCCAGAGGTCCTCCTATGAGCAGCACTGGCCACATGCTTGTGTGGCACATCTGCAGTCATTACACTGACACCATGGTGTGGAGACACACCTTCTGTAGCAACCACACGTTCCTGTTCCAAGCTAACACACGCTGACTGTCCTTCCTCTATGGCTACTGGTGATGGGGTATGTGTTGGCATGAGAACTGTGTGCGGGGAAGAGGGGGACATAGCTGGGATGGCAACCATTGGCACAGATTCAGCCCCTGACAACCCTGCCTGTACCTCATGCATATGTTCTTCACTGCTAGTATCTGTGGGGACACTAACATCAGATGGACCGCAGGAGGGTAACACACCTACATCACCTGTGAATGCAAAGAAAAAGAAAGACTCTACATTACAATACACACACACACACACACACACACACACACAGACACACACACACACACACACACACACACACACACACACACACACACACACACACACACACACACACACCATGCATGTGATTTGACAGACGGCATGCAGCATGCATGTGATACAGCAGACGGCATGCAGCTCAGACATTAATAGTGGTAGTTAGCATACCTCCCTGGGTTGCACACAACAGCAAGCAGGTGTCATATCAGTAGCTATGCAGTTCACACAATCATGGTAGTAAGCATGCATCCCTGTGATACACCATGTGGACCAGCACAGGTTAACAGTAAACATGGCTGAAGTGACCTTGACATGTAATCTGCTGACATGTGCATTGACATGCATACATGTCAGACACAATGGTGTCCTGACACATGTACAGCATTGTAATGGGTATCACATTGCAGTGTTGTCTGTATGCCCTACAGATAGAATGCACATTTAGCAAATGTGTATGAGCATGGAAGGGTAGTGTGAGGTGTCTACATTGCTATACAGTGTGAAGTACAGACACTGTGCCATTGCATGGCATCATGAGGTGTCTATATTGTTATACAGTGTGTAATATGCACACATTGCATAGCCATAACTGCGTGCATACACATGACATAACTGTGGATTGTCACCCACGTTGCTGAGGTGTATACACACCAAACCATGCTGTGTCATGTGACAGGTCACTGGAAGACCTATGGATGACACCCCTGCACAGCTACTACAGAGTCTTAGCTGCCTAGCAACCATGTCCACACATGGCAGACTTGTCAATACACCATGTCCCACATGACATTGATGTACCACACACATGAGGTACACGGCTGATGGTGATGTCCTACAGCAGCAAGGGAAATGTACGGTATCTGTGGCCTGATGTGGTATCAATGTCTATGGAAGCTGTACAGGTGACTACTGTCATGCTATGACACAGTCATGATGTTCAACACATCTTATAAGGTTGACTTATGTGACACCTCCACTAGCTGTGCACAGGCTTTTAGGATGTCCAGTGTACCACATCAACTGTATAATCAGTCAGCTAAGGCTATAGTTGGACCATGTGTGGACAATGTGCAACAGGGTGTATACACATCACATCTACTGTGTGGCTAAATGTCTCTGGCCATCCTCCATGGCCATGTGTGAACATGTGTTGGCCAAATGTTTGTGATGGCCATCTATCTCACATGTCCGTGTAGTCCCATATGACATACACCCATAGATGCCAGATATGTCACCGTCCACAGGACTATACAGACAACGGGTTGTGCGTTTGGTATGTGGGGTATGTATTATGGGATAGTGTGACAATATTGCAGCCAGAACACTACATGTCCGGGACATGTCAGATGGCACATCACAATGTGTGCACCCATTGCAGTGGCATATAACACAATGGTGACTCCTGTGTGCTGCCCATATCCCAGCTCACTGTGTGGTACTGTGCGTACCACACATGTGTTGTTCCAATGTATAGTACAGATGCTTACATTGAACAACACTTCCACCATTGTATGCACAGCTGTCCACACATGTAGCAATGACAGATACTGTGGTTTCATGTCGGTGTTTCATTTCATTTGTATATATTGCACATGGGTAGCCAGTGTGAATGATGGGAGATGCGACCTGTATATTGTGACTGGACCATACATCATGTGTACATGTGTTAACTGGCCACATGGCGAATAGATATATGCATTAACATGCCTGATACTGATGACAGTCTCACCTGCAATGGACTGATGTCTGTGCAGCATGACAGAAGTACCTGTGTAGGGGTGACACAGCAGTTTGAACATTATCCATGACTGTATGACAGCCACAGGGTGCACTGTGCATGTTAACACATTCGCCTGTACAATAGCATATAGTATGCACGTGTGCATACACAGGGTAGCATACTGTAGTATGCAGCATGTGTGTAAACATACCTTGCATGTGATGTTACATTACATATTGTACAGTGACACATGCAACTAAATGGGATATAATAGTCATATGTGCAGTAGTGACTTACCAGGCAACTCCAGGCTCATTGGTTGGGAGACACCCACCTCCACGATGGCAGCTAGTGTTTGTGGATGCTCTTCTGAGGGTGTCCCCAGGCTGGCCAGTAGCTCTTTGGTGTGTGTGAGTGGGGGCTGGGTTGGTGGCCCACCACCTGTTCCACCTTGTTCCCTGGCGATTGCAGTGGCACGCTGTTTCGCATGTCATATCAAGTCCATGCAGTGACTGCACACCTGCTGGTAGGTGCGGTTATGGCCACCCACATCATTAACCCTCCTGCGAAGGTCCTGCCACAGGTCGTCACGTTGCTGGGCATGCTGTGGCACATGACTGAACAACACCTCGTAGTTCTCATGGAGGTACGGGATGAGGGCATCATCCTCCTAGTGGCTGTACGCTGGCAGGCGTGAACGAGGCATTATCTAGAAGACATAATGATGGTAACAGGTCACAGTATCACAGAGATGTACAGAGATAGAGCTGCACATACATTTGTATTAAATCTAGTACATCTGCACAGTTATCTTTGCAAATCATCATGACACTGACACGACTGACATGTTTGTGTCACACATGTAACACCCGTTATGCATTGGATATCATCACCAAATATGTGTGTCACCTCATTACATTGTTCATACTCCATGTGAATGCTGTCTTGATGTGGGCATGTCTGTTTGCCTGTACTGGTGTTCTTACCTATCAGCACATGCCTGGATGTGTCCACAGTGATGCTGTTGACTTGATGCTGTGTATATGTCACATATCAACACATACACTGCCTTAATGAACATGAGCAGTGACAATGCACACATACGCACGGAACCTTTACATGCACGTGTTTTACCATATACATCTACACGGCACTGTACAGCAGATCAACATCCTGCCACAGATCGCCTGTGTTGCACATGTGATAGACATGGGACAATGGGTAGCCGGACGTCATTTGCAGGGATGGTTATGAACTATAGCATGTACGGGCAAGGTTTCCTAGCTGTATCCAACAGCCATTTTGCCACCGTGAGGTGCATCAGTGCCACATTACTGATCCAGACAGTTAATAATACATCTTTTTTTTTTATTTAATTATTTAATTATTATTTATTAAATAAATAAATAAAATAAAAATAAATAAATAAACATTACTGATCCAGACAGTTAATAATACATCTACCATGCGGTCATCACACCATGTATGACAGAGATGACATGTGCAGCTTTGATGGACAGGGTTGCATGGTATGGCGGGAGTATGTAACATGTATGGTGCAAGGATCTGTCCAGCATGTGGCGATCCTTGTAGTAGGACAGTGGCTGTCCATGACGCATGTCTTTCAGATCAGGATATGTACGTGTAGCATGTCCAACATCACAGTGTAGCACATGTCTTTATGCAAGGTAGCCAACATGCTACATAGTGGAGGTGAGGATTGTGAAGGCTGGTATCGCCCATCCACGCATGGCCAATACCCTTGAAGGTGATATGTGATCCAATATTGGTCACCCGAGTGCTGAGTATGCCTGTCCAATGATCTCCATGCTCATGGATGGCACCCTGTCATGACATGGGTGCCTTGTATGACTACCTAATAGGCCTGGAGATGTCACCAACTCAGGGAGGTGAACTGCACAGCACCATCCCTTACACAGTGTCCATAATGTTGACCGCTACCTAGGTGGTAGTTAATGGGTACAGGGTTATTCACCTAGCAGTGACAATGCTATTATCAGCTGTCAGATTGTGCACATGTGTCACACCCCTCACCCACAAAGCCCATTCTGTATGTTGTCCACACCACTGAGACAGCTATTGCTCCTAGGTCATGGCCATTCACATCCTTACATACACAGATGCCTCCTGTTTGTTTGTGTGGTATGGGCTACAATGAGGGGGGAGTACAAAAAATTAACCCTGTTTTACTGTAGCTGCCACTGATGTGATATGCACATGTCACTCTGACACCTTTTGTAGTGTTGATTCTGTCAACTGGCCACTGGTAGAACACTCCTGTGACATACAAAGGTACATGTAGTATACTCAGTGTAGCTGGAACATGGTATGGGTAATGATGTCCTATGACCTGTCACAGGTATGCTATGCAGTGTGAAATCATCCGTACTGTCATCTACTTCTGTACTGCTAACATCTACATTGATAAAGGTTCATAGACTTGCAGACCATACTCAGCAGGGTAATAGTGCAGTGCCTCCAATTATGACTGTTGTCTCCACTTGTGGGATGCAGTGGGTTGATATTATCCAACACCCTATCTGTATTGCATATTCATGCTCAGCACTTGTTCAGAACTTGTGAGCACTTCATGAGCTACTAATTACTATAGCACCCATTCCAACTCATTTCTTACAAGTACACTGTCTGTCCTTACATTCCCAGCTTGCTTACAGTACAACAGCTGTTGTACACACATAACTCACATATCTCATGAGACATGGTTGAATATACAGGCATGTCCAACTGTCACGTACCAGTGCTATTGCCTGTCTATATGATGAATATGGCAAACATGTGGCAATAGAGCAATTGTCTCATGTACACAGTCAATGTTCGCCTCCCAACATACAACACTACAGCCTGTGGGAGATGCACATATGTAGCCATGCTGGGGGTAATGCTCTCACCAACTCAGACTGTACCTGACATTCATGTGGGGACATGTAACATTTGCAACACACCCCACTCATCACATAGTCTCACAAGATCTCCACCACCACAGGCCACACATAGTATGAGTATGGCATTTGCAGAACCTCTCCATACTCTGTGTAGGCACCAGAGGCAGCCCCCATCACCAAACACAACAACAATTACTTATAGCCTACAGACTCATGTGTACCCATCAACTACAGCCAATAGGGTGTTATAACATACCCAACACACCAGTCATAGGTGACTCTGTAAGCGGTCACACTGATGTCCCACTCAGCAGGCTACACAAGGCGATAGTTGCTTACATCTAGCTGTCGGGTAACTGGTTCTGCAACATAACCTATGCACCCATGCCACACCTCACCAGGTACAATTTGACTTTCATTCTCCATGTTAGTGTGACTGCCCTGAGATGTAACATCACAGACTACATGTGCAGGGACATGCAACAGCTCTCTGGTCTTGTAGCCCAGAAGGTGTCGGCCAAGCCCTGGGGAGCATTCTGCATTCATCCAGACTAGATACCACTGTACAACAACTGACTGTTTCACTTCAACAGTTGCCTATGCTTCTGCTGTCATTCCACAGGCATCCGGTATCTGTCTGCTTTGAATGGCATGGTTTACAAAACACAATGCTTTGGCACAGATGACCTGCACCTGTCAGCCCTGGGAGTACAGATAACATGTAAGGCTCTTGCTGCTCCTATACTGCCTGTCTTGCACAGTTTCCAATAACATTCACCACCAGAATGGGAACAGGCAAGCAAAACATGGGGTCATGTGACTCAATGCTTGACATCATCTCTGACGCACGCAGGCACTCCTTATAATGGACCACTTCAATATCTCTGCAGTGACTGGGACCTGCTTCTTGGGTCCGCAGGGCACACCTGCACTGACAGGTTATACGCAGACCACACCTTTCAGTCATGTAACCTGGACCGGAACACCCACGGCTGAGGTGTGTCCATATTTCACTATGTTGTACACACCTCCTGGCTGGTTACTTAGCACAATGCATCAGAGGTGATCCACGTGCAACTAACTGTGGCCAGAACTGCTATACACTTTGTAACATGCTACGGATTCAACAACATACCCCACGGTTACTGGCCCTCATTTCTTGGTGTACTGGACGGTAGGGTTCAGACAGGTACTACTGATGTGTGACTGACACTACCCTACACTTAACTGGAATAGCTACTCATGTACCGACACATTAGGCCAACGTTGTCCAGGATTCATAATCTCCACTCGGCTGGATCAACCCATACACACCACCACCAAGACCAACAATATCCTAGACATGGACATTACAAACATGTCACTGGTGTTCCACGCCAGTGGTTATCCCCTTGTTGGTAGTTTCTGAACATATGCTAATCACCCTTGTTATCCACATCCCAGCACCACACCCTTCATGGCATACACAGTACAAGATTAGTACAATGCCTACTACAGATGTCTTATGACAGCAGTAGTAAATGTCATGACACCCGTGCAGATGGACAATGCACATACAAACGCTGAAACATACCCCAGTGCACTTCATTAGCACTTACACAACTGCATGGATCATGCTATTCCAAACAGAGCCATGATGGTACCCACCAGATAACGGACTCCACTCTGGGGGTCCAGTTCCATGGACATAATGTACAACAAATGGTGAAGGCTGTTGCAAAGTGGAGTACAATCCCATGGGTGGGGTAGCTCACTGGTCAGCCTCAGTAGGGCGCCGGGATCCCTTATCACATCCTCCAAACCTAGCTAGGTAAACATTACTGTGACACATTCCAGGGTGTACCACAAAGCATTATGGAGGTATGTCAGTAGTCAGTGGCAATCCCCACATCTGCTCTGATATACGACAGTTACTCAAGAACATTACAGAACCAAGTGACGTTGGCAACATCCTGGTGGATGGCAATATCAAGGTGCAGGTACTCCACGACTATCGAAGCCAACCATAAACCAAAAAAGCAAAAATCAATAAAAAATTTAAAAAAAATTGTTTATACTTGAACAGCAAAAGAACTTTATTCCATGTGTTGTTAGCGCTTTCACGTCTACTCTGGACGCTTCTTCAGACTTTAATAAAACACTTCATCACTTCTGCATTTAAACACTTATCAATTAAACAGTTAACCAATGAAAGCCTTTGTATGAATACATAACTATAAAAAGTCAGAAACTTCTAAATAGATAAAAAGTCAGAAACTTATATTGTGAAAATTAAAAATTCAAAATTCAACATTGACACTAAAATGGATGTAGTAATAGATTATTACTGTTATTAACATTTCAGACGGCACATGGCATATAAATATTTAAAAATACAAGAGCATATAAAAACAGCATGTAATAAAAACATTTCAAGTGTATGAAACTACTGAGAAACTTAAAAAATACATATTCCTAACACCAAGAAATATGAAAAAGTCAAATGTATAGCAATAAATAACTGCTAATGCTTCAGATGACGACTGACTAGAAAGGGTTTCAAAGTAACCCTCTCATTGAGGCCATGTCCTTCATCTGCTTTCATTCTGATGATCCATTTACATTCTTCCCTTTCAGTGAAGTTACTTACATTGCCTAATCTCAATGTGGTGTGTATCAATTCAATAACTAAGAACTCAAAGGTGTGTTTGGTGCCTTGTGATAGAACTTGTCTAGACAGTGCGTTCCTGTCATTCTCCCTGTTGATCGCATACAAATGCTCTCTAACCCTTTCCCTCATCAAGATCTAGTATTCTTGTAGGAAAAACTGCTTTCCAGGTGTAACAATCCACTGCTAAAACTTTCTTATTCACAACTAGCTAATACTAATGTTACTTACAAAGGTAAGCAGTTAGATATCAATGTGCTACAACTGATGAGACAATTTGAAGATACTTTTCTTAAAATGAAGAATGTGCAGTGGCAGAAATAACATATGGAAGCATGTTTATCCTTTAAAGTTATTCCAAGAGGGCTACACATTTTAAAGATGCCCACCTTTGGTAACCAATATCCAGACCTTTTAATAGACTGGCAGAAACTTAATATTGAGACTAGCAATAGTTATATCAAGCTGTTAATAAGACAGTATTCGCTAAATGAGAAAGAACTCATGAAAGAGATCTCCATTCTGGAAGAGCATTTAAATTTTTCTTTAACATCTGTACAGTTATCTGATTACTTCTCTGAACTCTCCACTACTTTAACTCTAACTGATAACAGACTCTTGCAACAGAAAAAGAAGAAACTGGAGAGAGACTGTTCCGATTTTGCACGTGGGAACGTCTTCTCTTGGCCGAAGGAATCCTTCCGGTCAGCTATTGATGTAACGAACTCTTGCATTCCTGACAATAGGAAGGATGGTAACAGCGATATGCATCCTACTACATCAGGAAGTATTAATGTGGACATCTTTGAAGGCACTCATGCAGAGGGGTGCACAACAGAGAATGGTTCAGATTTATTACTAGTGGAGAATGGAGGAACATCTGAAAACTTACAAAATAGGAATACTACAGCAGATAATATTCTACCAAACATTAGACAATTGGACACTAAGAGCTTGGGACCGGTAGTGAGGAAGAAGACTTTGCTCCCAGCAGAAGGGAATTCAGAGACTAATGAGAGAGACAACACAAATCTTACATTCCCTTTATCATTTCTACCAGCAGATCACAAGACATGGAGTCCCCAGTACAAGGGGAAGAAACGGAAACCCTCAGGGGAGTCAGGGGAACCACAGAAGAGATTGTGGAAGAAAACTCCAATGAACTGGTAATTAATTTATCTAGCCATGATTTGACTGATGCTGATATGAAAGTGTTAAACAAAGGTTTATCATTTGTGCCCTCACAAGGATAGACATTAGTGAGTTGATAGTACAATTAAAACTTTTTACTAGGGGTTTAGCACTTGATTTATTTTATGATAATGAAAACACTGAGACAAGGGATATAGTAATTAATAATTTTAGGAAATCTTCATGCTTTGTACCAGAATTGCATCCGCTTTTAGAAAGTTTTGAGAAAGTTTGTTGCAATGATTTTTATATGTTGTTTGAACAAACAGGTTTTAAGTCAGAATTTTACAATTTAAGCCGACAAGAAACAGCTGCTTTAAAAAGCTTACAAAACAATGAAACTATAGTTATCCGCCCAGCGGATAAAGGTGGTGCAATAGTGTTGTTTGATAGTGTATATTATAACAATAGAATGTTAGAAATGTTATTGGATGAAACCACATATAAAAAAATACACATGTATGATCTAAACAAGGTTATTAATAAACTTCATGCCTCATTGTATGATATGTTGATGTCCAATATTATAAACAATGATCTCTATAATTATTTTCTAGTTGAAAAACCTTTGGTACCTATCATCAGAGGTCTTCTGAAGGTGCATAAGACATTGTCTGACCCACCTTTCAGACCTATAGTCTCAGGGAGAGGCTGGCTAACTGAATGTATCTCAATTTATATTGAGAAGCAACTTAGACCTATAGTTGATTCTACCTTCTCCATTTTGAGAGATACTAAACAACTATTGGAATCTCTAGCTGAGAGTGCTGTTGAAAAAGCATACTTGGAGAATGACATTATGATGACTTTAGATGTTCAGTCTTTATTCACCTGCATACCTAATGATATAGGGATAGACTTCCTGAGGCTTTTTCTTCTAGAGAAGAGCATGACTAACAACAAAGTGATTATGATCACCATGCTGATGGAATTAGTATTAGAAAATAATGTATTTTTATATGGTGATGGTTATTATCTGCAGACTTCAGGGGTAGCGATGGGCAAGTCATGTGCCAATTCTTATGCAAACCTTATACTAGCCTACTGGGAATCTATGTATATCTTTGGAAATGAGTTTTATTCACAGCACCTCAAGTATTATAAACGTTTTGTGGACGATGTGTTTTTTGTTTGGAGTGGTGATGTTACTATCTTAGATGAGTTTTTAAGTTACATCAACACCACATCTTTTCTTAGACTGACTGGGGAGAGATCATGTCACTAGATTGACTTCTTAGATGTTAACATCAGGAAGCATAATGGGTGTTTCACTACCAACATTTATAGGAAACCCTGTAGAAAGAACACATACTTACATTGTGATAGTATGCACCCCCCCTACATACACAAGAACATTGTTAAGAATCAAGCAGCACGCTGTTCACGCCTAACAAGCGATGATTCAGCATATAGGAATGAATTGATAGGCTTAGATGCTGACTTTAAATCAAGGGGTTACCATGACAATGATTTGATAGTTCTGCAACAAACAGAATGTAATGAAGAAACAAGACCCTACATTAGGATAGCAACTAGTGAACAGGTGGAACAAAGCAGGCCATTTATTAGAAGTAAAAAGAGGATGGTACTTTCATATACCAACAAGAATAAGAGTATTACTAATGTCATTAGAAAGAACTGGGGTATCCTATAGTTGGATGATAGGCTTAGAGCACTTGTAGGTCCTCACCCCAGTTTTTCCTACAAGAATACTAGATCTTTAAGGAACATGTTATGTTATGAAAGGCGACTTCAAGATCAACCACTTATTGTCCGAATGGGTACCTTTCCATGTCGTAGTTGCAATCAGTGCAAATACATACTGGGCAGGAATAACTTTAGGCACCCGGACACAGGTGTGCTATATAAATTTGATCATTATGCAGACTGTAGGACAAGGAACATAGTTTATTTAGCCATCTGCACCAAATGCCAGGCTTTCTATGTCGGTATGACGAATAGAACATTGAGGGAAAGGGTTAGAGAGCATTTGTATGCGATCAACAGGGAGAATGACAGGAACGCACTGGCTAGACATGTTCTATCGCAAGGCACCACACACACTTTGAGTTCTTAGTTATTGAACTGATACACACCACATTGAGATTAGGCAATGTAAGTAACTTCACTGAAAGGGAAGAATGTAAATGGATCATCAGAATGAAAGCAGATGAAGGACATGGCCTCAATGAGAGAGTTACTTTGAAACCCTTTCTAGTCAGTCATCATCTGAAGCATTAGCAGTTATTTATTGCTATACATTTGACTTTTTCATATTTCTTGGTGTTAGGAGGAATATGTATTTTTTAAGTTTTTCAGTAGTTTCATACACTTGAAATGTTTTTATTACATGCTGTTTTTATATGCTCTTGTATTTTTAAATATTTATATGCCATTTGCCATCTGAAATGTTAATAACAGTAATAATCTATTACTACATCCATTTTAGTGTCAATGTTGAATTTTTAATTTTCACAATATAAGTTTCTGACTTTTTATCTATTTAGAAGTTTCTGACTTTTTATAGTTATGTATGCATACAAAGGCTTTCATTGGTTAACTGTTTAATTGTTAAGTGTTTAAATGCAGAAGTGATGAAGTGTTTTATTAAAGTCTGAAGAAGCGTCCAGAGTAGACGTGAAAGCGCTAACAACACATGGAATAAAGTTCTTTTGCTGTTCAAGTATAAAAAATTTTTTAGAAATTTTTTATTGATTTTTGCTTTTTTGGTTTATGGTTGGCTTCGATAGTCGTGGAGTACCTGCACCTTGATATTGACATTTTTTTCATTTGGGGACATAACAGGTACCTTACCCTGAGAGATCTCTGTTTATTTATCCTGGTGGATGGGTTCAATGCTAACTTTACACCCTCTCACTCCCTACAGGGCCATAATCCATGCAGGAACATTGTGGGGTCCCTGCGGTCACAACTACACAGTTCCAACCTGCACTCTAAGGCCTGGAACACAGACTCCATGTGACCGTCCAACATCCCAGGCTGTGATTTACACAAACCTCAGAACGGCATGTCTCCCCACTTGGCCACCAGATTCACTAATAGTCTTGTATCAGACATTGTGGCCCCTGAATGGCGCACAGCAACAGTTATCACACTCCACACAGTAGGCGCCACAATGAATCAGAGGGACTATTGCCCTATACGCCTGACTGGACTTTTCTGCAAGGCTATGGGGCACATCATCATGGAAGTCATTCACAGAGACATTGGTGGGCTCCAAACCTTTGATGCCACCCATGTTGGACTTGTTAGGGCCAGACCATGGCTCCTACACCTGGTGGAATCCTTTGATACAATTACTAGAGCAGTTGATGATGGTAAGGGGGTCCACAAAGCCTACATTGTCCTCTCATTGGCTTTCAGCACCGTTCTACATTCTGGTATTGACAACATACACATCCACCCTACATCTCAGGATGTTATGCAAAGTGGCTCATGGACAGGACCCACACAATGAGGGTAGGATACCGTAGTACCTACTGTATTTCAGTTACACTTGGCATACCACAGTCCTCAGTCATAGGGCCCCTCATGTTCGGTATATGCTTCCCTGAGGTACAGGCTAGCACAGAGGGACTTTCCCTGACTAGGTTTCCAGACAACTGCATACAATGCCCCATGATTGATCCATCAGCTGATACAGACTCCTTCCATAAGAGTGTCAATGTGACGGATACCTGATGTCAATAACATGGCCTCAAGCTGCATGACACATGGTGCATGAACATCCCCTTTGGATTATACCAATCACCCACTGACTATCACATAGGTGGTAGTCCCCTACATACATGTGACATTATACGGGATCTTAGTACACATGTATGTAGCACCCACTCCTTTGATAACCATATTGCCAATGTGGCGTGGATATCCTTCTATGTGGACACCCTTATCTGTACTGGGTTTGTAGCTGGAACAAAGGCACCCATTGCACCTCTAAACTCCTGATGTATACACACATTCAAGGGTACAACACCCCGTTTAGGGTGTACCTTACAGAACAGCAATGGCTTTACATACCACAACATTAACACACCATGAGGATTATTGAGCTCCGAAGGTTGACGTATGCGACAGTACTACAGACACCACGACTGTACACATTTGCATACTGCATACTCAGGGGTGATCTCTGCTGAACATACAGGGCCCATGTCCACAACAATATTCATGGATATACTCCACATAAGCGACATAAGCAAATGCCACTGAGAGCAACATGGCTCATGGATATGTGCACAAATGCAACGATGAGTGGGATGTTCTTGAGGGTTACATTCTTAAACCAGACACTCACCATGCTTTGGAAAATGATTCCTATGTACATCACGCAGGTACACTCAGTAGCACTGTTTATGAGATACCTCACTTGGTGGATGGGAGACACACATGTACGCCAGGGATCATTGCAGTGGCTTTACTGTGCAGAGGTGCAGGTAGCACATGGCTCTGCTGTTCACAGACAGGACACTACCCTAGAGAGGTGCCGCTGGTGTAAATACTGTAGTTGCCAGACAGCATAGTACCTCCCTATGAACCTGTGAAGCTATTACTTGTCCTTTGTGCATGGTTAATTGAGTAGCTCTTCCATTTCAATTAGCTATCATGCTGTTACAGTGTCCCGTGACTACAAGCCATATGTATCCTGTTATTGTGTATTGTACATGCCAATAGACGATACCTTTTGTTTGCATGATATAACTGTTATGCTGTGTAGAATATCTGACATATCTACCTACAATACTGTACATTACACATATTTTACATATTATCCCATAATGCAAAGCATACTTGCACAGCAGGACCACCTTAGGCATGTTATTGTCATTATATGCCCATACACATGCCTACTGTGACAGTATATCAACATATACTATCCCCTGCTATGGCACGTACTTGTTGGACGTACCCTACCATTGACGGCGGGTGGTGTGGAATTGTTCTGTTTAAAGCCCTCATGTAGCATCCCTTGTGGTGTTTGTGATGTTTACCTTGTGGCCCACAGCAGGACACACAATTTCTACAAGCGTTACTATGCTCAGCAAGACATCACTACATAATACCTTTTCCCACTTTATGCATTGCGGACACTTTTAATTAATATAAAACAGGCTATACATACACTAACATACTGAGTGTTCTACATACCTTGTTAGCATTCTGAACTTTCGTAAATATCTATCTTACACCTTTACTGTTTAAACGGTTCTGTGGTATGAGCATAAGGTTTGAATGTCTGGCAAGTCATCCTTATATACGTCGATACCTGTAACATGTGGTTTCCTGCCACCAATTGGTGTTCCTAAGTAAATTATTACATGCACATCAGCTGTGCAGCTACTCCATTCGCCAATTACGTGGCAACAGTGGGGTATAATTGAATTCTCCACTTGGGCGCTGCCCTTTTGCCCTACCTTTGGGGAGACGGCCTGTATGTGTTTTGTTGTGTGGAATTGCAACTGCTATTTGTTAAGACACGGATATTTTGGATTCATTTTCCCCATGGATTGTGTGTGACGGCTAGAGTATGTGGTTCTACATGTGAGTGTACATGTCATCTCACCCGTCTGATAATGGACTATTGCAAACAAAACCTGTAACATCGCCATCTGTTCCATTATACAACAGCTACGATTTCACATGGTGCCTTTACAAATGTGTCTCTCACAAAGTATGTTAACGCTTCTGCCGATGTAATTGAGTGAGTGGATGTTTGTGATGTTATTACAGTCTTTATTGCTATTGTTTCATGTGTGGGAGATGTAGGTGGGTGTACATAGCATATACAGGTTTGTGGGGACTGCATTTCTACTTATTCCATATATGTGTGTGGGCTCCTTCCCTAATTGAAGAGCTATCAGTTAGTAGACTGAAACTATGGTTGTTACGGGCTTATACATTGGGCCGTTGTTAATTGGTTTCTATATAGTATGCAGGTGAGGTTGATATTTTCATACCTCTGGAAATACAGTGATATGTAAAGGAATGTTACTAAATGACAGCTGTCCCGTGTATTTCTGTCACAGATATTTGCACTCATTGCAGTTGTGTTGGTGACTGAACCTCTTTGGCATGGGTTTCCACCTTTTCAAATGGCCATAGTGGGACATTTGCAGGACACACATCGGTGTTTACAGGCCGACACATACCCACGGTCAGTACACAGGTTAGCACATACTTTTATCCTGAATACATACTTATTCTTGTAGCACTTAAGCTACTTATCATGTTTCATGTAACATTTACGTTTTTTAGATACAGGCATAACTATTTAATGCAACTATTACATAATATATGGGACATAATTATGTCCTACAATCTCAGACATTTGCCCTTTTTAATAATTTTTGTCAGGACACAACTGCCCAGGGAGGGGCTGTCCCTCTTAAAGTGGGACAGGTGGTAACCGTATGCCTATGGCCAGCTATAACCACACCTACCATAATGATCTACCTCCGAGTTAGCACTAACAGACACTCGATACAAACACACACACACATTACAGTCCCACAGAAATGCACACAACACCCTCAACACACACATACACAGACTACGGCAATCACAAACACAGTTGAACACAGTACCTACGTGGACCACAACACCGGCAGCGATAACTAAATGTCCCTTAATATCGTGATAATATTACACGCGGTTCTAGTGTTCCAGTACTGTGTTCTTTCAGTCTTTCAGCCTCGTGATTATGCGTGTCGGTATGTGACACATTCCATAGTTGGCAGTATCCTATTTATTTGTACCTCCATGGTTGTGTACATGTCGTTGACCTATCTACATATTTGCAGATATAGGTGAATCCATATATATCAACATATATCTCTCTATCACCCTTTCTATCTCTATTATGTATATGTATGTATGTATACACTTACATATGGATGAGACCTATTAATGGTATGTCCAAGTGATGTTTAATGGATGTGCTCCAGCATTGGGTATGTATGTCACAGTGAGCCACACACTATAATGTGCTACACCTTCACACAACCATAGGTGGAGCATGCTGGGCTGACAGATACCTGTCATGGGTACACCCCATGCTTCGCCACTACATCCATGATTACATTATATGGAGCCCCTCATTAACGCACCAGGGAATCCATGCAGAGTGTGTGGGGAACAGTGATTACACACATGGATCCAGCAATTGGCTCTGCTCCACTGAGCGACAGTTGGTTACTCGATGTGGTGACGACAGCAGACACTGTTTGCCTCGATTGATGAATGGCCTCTGACAATCGGGCATGTACCTACCGATGTACCTAGGAACCTATGCACACAGTACCAACATATGCTGATAGGTGTGTGTACTGTTCAGGTGTTGACATTCCTTGTTCCAATAGCTGTTGTGTGTACAATGGTTGAGGGCTGCCTATGTAGGATTTACACAGTAGACCACCTATACATTACAATTTACAGGTGGTTGTGTGTGTGTGTGCCATCCATTTTGCTGTGTGTGCAGGTGGAGAGGTGTGTCAGTCCGTAGGGGCCTACACTGTCAGAGTATGTGCTATACGTTCCCTCTTTGCCAAGGCATAGGCATATTGGGCATGCCTCCGTTTGCCTACTGGGGCTGGCACAGGGTGTTCGTGGTCTGAATCCCTCTGTGCCTGTGATGGTCTTGGCAATTGCGGTGGGCTGTTAGGGCCTTCACCATTTTGTCCCTGCTGCAGCTGTTTCCGCAGGATATTATGTAGCATGGCACATACTATGAGGATGGTTGCACACGTGCTTGGAGAGTACTGCAAGGCTCCACCAGATATGTCCAAGCAACGGAACCATGATTTCAGCATCCTGAACACACGCTTTATGATGATTCTGGTTTGTGCGTGTGCCTCATTATGGCGTTCTTGCATGGGTGTGTGTGTGCATTTCTGATGGGAGTCATCATCCACGGCTCCAGTGCATAGCCAGCATCCCCCACAAGATGGCCATGTGGGATGTCCCCCTGACAAATACCTGATGCAGCTGTGAGGCATGCCAGATGTGGGAGTCATGGTAGCTTCCAGGTCTGCCATCACACACATCCATGATAATGCTCTGGGCATTGCACATGACCTGGCAGTTGATGGAGTGGTATCCCTTGCGGTTTGTGTAGTGCCTACCATGCTCACCGGGTGGTGACTTGATATGTATATGCATGCAGTCTATCGCACCCAGTACCTCTGGGTAGTGTGCCACATGGTGGAAGAGACTCATATTGCTGGCCAACTCCTCCTGAGTTCGGAGGAAGTATATATGCTCATTGGCATGTAGTAACATGGCATCCAGGAACTGGTGTAGTACCCTGGATGCTGATGCCTGTGAGATCCCCATTATATCTCCAGTTGGCCTTTGAAAGGTACCTGTGGCTAGTATTTGCAAGCTTACACATACCTTCATGTCCACTGGGATGGGTTCCCCTCTGTTGTTTCTGGATCTCAGGCATGGCTGACACAGCTCAACTATTTGCTGTAAGATGTCCCTGTCCACCCTGTAACTCTCTACTATCTCCAGATCATGTAGCCCCTGGTAGGTTACCCTTGCTCTGAACACTCTTCTCCTCCTCCGGGGCCTGTGGTGGTTGTCAGCATCATCCTCCACAACACCGTCAGTCTCTAACACATGGTGATGAATCACAGCTATGGCAGCTCCCAACATGTACATTGTAAAAGTTCCCCGTATGTTTACACCTATGGTGCAGTGTTTGGGAATACACAGGTGAGTGTGGGGTGCTTTCACGCTTTATACTATTGCACTGTGAACACCGATGATGTCATAGGGTGTGTATGTATGATCGTAGCTACAGGGTATCTTATGTGTTTTACGACAGGAACTACTATTGTGGTGCCTTTGGTGTTGAATTACATTTGGCTGCCGTGGATTACCTCTTGCCCTTCCCTTTACATTTCTTAACGTTTCACCTCCCATTTTCTGGCATGCATCCAGCAGCCTGCTTTCATTTGTACTTTCCTACACCTGGCTTATCTTGCGTAATGTGTTCTATGGCCGGTCTACTGCAGGTTTGCTTTGCTCTGCTATGACAGTTCTCTTTTCTTTGCAATCCAACACCTCCCCTATCCTGTTTTGCAGGTTTCTGCGAGCAGACTTGTCAGCTGCCGTCGATGGCCCGCTGTGAGTTAATAGGTGTTAATTGCTCAGTTGTACTCCAATTACCCTACTGCAGCATTTCCTTATTTTCTTCCCCTGACCTTCCTGTTTGAGCTATGGTGCGTGGCGCATGCGTCCGCTTACCGGGTTTTGGGCACATTTTCCTCCACGTACATATGCGCTTTCGGGCACCATATGTGCTCTCAGCTAAACGATGCTATACCTACCTCCCCACCCCTGTCCTGTGGCTTTGCTTAGCAATGGCCAGGCTGGATTTGCATTGCTCCAATGTGCTTACAGCTATGGTGGCACACCCCACTGCTGATGTCATGTATACCTCTAAGCCACTCCTCAGTATTGTAGCGCAGCACCGTATGGTACATCCTTAGTCCGGCAGGACGTTTGCGATTCACTATTACCTGCCTCATTTGCATGGCATTGACTACTAATTCCTAGTTACCATGCCGAACACTGTCACAGACCTTTAGCAACCCTTGTAGCTTGGCTGTGGTGTACCATGCATACCATTGAGTATTATGGTGAAATTATGATTTGTATTACATTGAGATTTTATGACATTTGTATATATTTTCTTTGTGTTCTCATTTGCGCACACATGCCATGCGGTTGTACTTTGCGTTACTGTGGACATGACATTAAATATTGTTTTTTAGGTGTTGTGCATCTTTTCTTATGCCATTGGCTGTATATTTAGCCATTGGCATATGTTAACTTTGTAATACATGAGTGAGTTTGGTCTGCTTTCATAGCTCCGATGTTCTGTTTGGAAAAATGTAAACCGTGTTTTTTGGTTTACATTTCTGTGGGCTTATGCTATGCCTGCACCACTTCATGAATCGCTATGTTCCTTCATTTGCATGGTGCGGCACTGCGCATGGGGTGATTAGCATACCTAAGCCGAGGGCTGCACAGATCTGGTGTATGCCATTAGTGCACGTGGAATTGGATCGTACCTGAATCGCTCGGCGGCCATGTTTGGCATTATACCGCCTATGCTACTCCTGCACCTGGTGCAAGCTTCATGAATCCCAGGGAGTCTCTTTAAACTAGATCTTATTTGATGTGTATGCCTCTTAACAGTCTAGTTATTACCAGTTACTGCTATACAGCACAAAGGCCCTAGATAACTGTCAATTACTCATGGGATCCATTTCAACTTCATCATCAGTTTCAGTTTTAAGTGCCTGTATTCAAGCACTGTACCAAAATCAAATGTAATGTAACACAAAATAACAGCAATAAGTAGTATGTGACAAGTGAGTTATTAAAATTATTAACTAAGCAACTTTTGGAAGAACAATTTGTTTAATGGTCGTTGAGTAAGCACATCATACCCTTAATCAGTTGTAAAGTAGATTCATTGCAAGTTTGCTCGAAGATTTATGTTTTATCTAAGCAAATGAACCCAGCAAGATTTAAAATCTCTGTCAGCAATTAAATTAGTAGGTTCTACAAATGCAGGCCTTGAAAACTGCAGACTCCAGGTGGAAAGACAGAATGGTCAGTAGCCCCAAGGGGCTAAATGTGGGGATAGTGATTGAACTGACATATATAAACACCTCAGTTCTCAAAGAGAGGGGAATCCAGGCAATGGAATAGATAGTCCAACACAAGAAAATTGGAAATTATTTGATGTTTTATAGACAAATCCACAAAAAAGATGGTAAATATTTAGTCACAATAACAGCAATAAATAAAGCTTTCAGATAAAATCACAGCTGTGTCTTGTGATTGTTTTAAATGTGTTATTTAAGAAG
Organism: Protopterus annectens; assembly: GCF_019279795.1. Classification (NCBI taxonomy): domain Eukaryota; kingdom Metazoa; phylum Chordata; order Ceratodontiformes; family Protopteridae; genus Protopterus; species Protopterus annectens. The sequence continues at coordinate 1,090,541,385 of NC_056744.1, forward strand.
GTTGGGAATTTTGACTCGTTTCAAACACTGATGAAGGATTTTATCCAAACACTTTGTTATTTATTGCTATTATTGTTATTACATATTGTTATTACATATTTAGCATTTGCAGAGACCATTTCTTTTTTTGTAGATTTTGCTCATTTTTGAACTGAAGTCTCTGCTTTATCATGGCACAGATCCTGTATGCTTCCCTATTATGTTTTATAGGCAGCCAGGACAGCTGCTGCAGAACTGGTATTTATTGGAACTTTGAAACCCAATTTAGTATCAAAGCTGCATAGTTTTGCCCGGCTGTTGTTGAATATGTTCTGTGGCAGGAAGCCACAGATATAAGACATTGCAATAGTCGACTGGGAAGAGGCACATGGTTGCTCTACAGTAAGGAGGCCAACAGGTAGAATGAGGAACTAGATCAAAAAGGCCTGTTGCTATTCTAGAGCCTCTAATTCAAGGACCAAGGCAGGTCTGTTCTTCCCCCATTTGGACTGCTCAGACTTGAGGATTAAAAAATTAAAAAAAGAGAAAAAGGTCCATTGCCAATCTAGTGCACCTTATTTAAGGAGCAAGCCAGGTCTGTTTTTCCTCCATTTATGCTCCTCAGAAATGAAAAATAAAAAAGGTAGGGAAAAGGTCCATTCATGATCGAGTGTACCTTAGCTAAGGAGCAAGCTGGGTCTGTCCTTTCCCCCATGTACAGTACACTCTTCAGACATGAAAAGTTAGTAAATAAATAAATGAAAACCTCTTCTATTATTTTTAAAATGTATCAAACTGCTTGCTACATTTGTAACAAGAAACTGCGATAGCTTTTGCCAAAGATGGAGTGCTTCACTGCAGACAGCGAATGCAGTACGTGCAAAACAAAAATACCATTATTGCACTAAAGACTGATCAGAATCTGCTGATCATCTCCCATAGCACTTTAATCCCAGGACAGTTGCCCCTTTGTTCCACCATAGCTACAGTATAACACTGCTGAAGGACTAAGGGTAAAGCAGGGTGCCCTCAGCATGACAATGATATTGTATTCATCTCAAATGAATAATGCCTCACAGTGGTAATAAATATATGACAAAAGGAAGATAAGCAAGAATGGAGCCCACGATCCAGAAAATGAGAAGGGAAGAGAGGAAAAGAGAAGGGAAGGGAAGGGAAGAAAAAAGAGAAGAGAAGGGAAGGGAAGGGAAGGGAAGAGAAGAGAAGAGAAGGGAAGAGAAGAAAAGAGAAGAGAAGAGAAGAGAAGAGAAGAGAAGAGAAGAAAAGAGAAGAGAAGGAAGGGAAAAGAAAAGAGAAGGGAGGAGAAGGGAAGGGAAGAGAAGGAAAGGGAAGGGAAGAGAAGAGAAGAGAAGAGATGGGAAGGGAAAAGAAAAGAGAAGGGAAGAGAAGGGAAGGGAAGGGAAGAGAAGGAAAGGGAAGGGAAGAGAAGAGAAGGGAAGGGAAAAGAAAAGAGAAGGGAAGAGAAGGGAAGAGAAGAGAAGAGAAGAGAAGGGAAGGGAAGGGAAGAGAAGAGAAGAGAAGAGAAGGGAAGGGAAGGGAAGGCCTAGCACAGCACTGGAAAATCTACAGTAATTCTCAACAAAGTTGGAAATGAACAGTCAGCAGATGGCATTTGACTTGAACGTTGGGCTTCAGATGTTTGTAATATCTTTGTGACTGGTGTTAATTGGTATGCCAAAAAGGCTTGACCTCTACAAGAAAGTTCGCAGATTAGTGTTAGCAATTACAAGCTTTTCAAGGAATCGTAGTTTGTCCTGACCTGGGACACCATGTTTGATGCCTCTATCAGGGCAGGAAGAAATTCTTTTCTCTTCTGAAATAAGATGTTTAAATATTAGGCAGAAAGCCAACATTAATATTGCAAATAGAAAAAAACATAAAGGTCACCTCTAAGTTTGTTAAGCACCACTTCATGGTTACAAAAACTGAGACACTATGTGTATGTCCTGTCTTCATCTGCTTTATTTGGGGCTTCATTTTTATTTAGGTATTTATTTATCTATTTTTAGAATTATATTGCCTTTAACCACTGACTATGAGACAGAACTTCCTAAAGGTGTTACTTAAAATGAAAGAGTACAGAAAACTAGGCTCCACTGTAAACTGAAATATGGTGTAAAGCATTATTCAGTGTTTTATGTGACTGCACAGCAGTTAAATGAAGATCATATCAGCAAATCATCTCACCCAAAAAGAGATTCACTGCAATGTATTGCAAGCGAAGGGGCTCCCTAACAAAGTTAATTATTGTCAAATAAGCTTTGAAAGATGCAATGAACTCAGAGCAGGCTATATTAAGTTTGGGTTGGGTATCCCCAATATGTAAAATATAGACTAGCAAAATTGTCTGTGAATTTTTTCATGAACATTTGTGCCTCTGTAACTTGCTTTCTTTGTAGTTGTAATAGATCTGTCTTTAATTACTGGTAGTTTCTACCATGCATATATTCAGTGATAAATAATTATCTTTCTGTATTACATTTTGCATCAAAACATTTTAGAGATTCCATGAAAGCATAATTTCCTTTGTAGCTCTATGGCATATTTGTTCTCAGTAATTTCCAGAATTTGAAGTGCACTTATGAGATGGAAAAGTGAAAAATGATATTGGAAGAAAGTCTGGTCAGGTTTAAGGTATGTACAACCTCCACCCAAACCAACATAAAATACAATCACATTACATCACAATTTACAGTAACATTTTTTTCACCCAAATCACTCACTCCTTCCCTCACAAATTCTTTCCTATCCGTGACATAATCTTTTTCCTAATAATATTCAACACTATACAGTGTTTCCAACTCAGTTACCTATGTTTCTTCTAATTACTTTGCTTGCATACATCATAAGATAAAATAGCAATCTTTCAACCAACAACTTTGCCCCTACTGACCCTCATCTTTTGCAATACACCACCTCAATCAATCATCTCTCTCTACTGGCCACATCTTTACCTGTCTAACATGCAGCAAGCAGTCAATTGGAACAAGATTTTTCAACCTTTTTACCAGTCTCCACAAGTGTCCTACAGGGATATATATATATATATAGTAGGCTTTCTCGTATTTACAGTTTTAATGAACAAATGTCATAGTGTCACAAAACCTGCTACCATCATACAATATGCTGATGATTCAGCTCTTATTTGTTCAGCCCCAGCTTTACAAAAAAGTGGAGGAACTCATCCAAAACTCTTTCATATTCATAATATCTGGGCATGCAAACTCTCATTTACCTTTTAATCTCCTTCCTCAACAAACTAATCTTATTCACTCCAAAGCAATATCATAATCAAAAGCAAACATTTCCTGTAATATCAGCAAGACTACATAGAAATAAATAGAAACTGTAGCTCACGTCAAATTATTAAGAGTTGCAATTGATGACAATCTCGAATTTGAGTACCACACAGTATAAGTCATTAATAAAACACATCAAAAACTGCGGGCTCTGTACATGGCTAGACTGTATCTCACAGACCCTGTCAACCCGATCCAACAAAGTAGCTAAATTTATTGCCAATCTTCCCTACAAACCGTACCAAAATAATCTACTCATGACTGATCTCTAAGCACATCATCATTCATAGACTTGACCAATACCCAGCACTGTAAAACAGCCTGCAGTACTATTCCCCAGCTAGTGAAGTAACACAGGTAATCATCATCATCGTCACCCACATTTTCCCGTTTTCTACATGGGGCCAGGGTGTCACGTCAGCTGTCACCATTTCTTTTGATTTAATGCCTACCTTCTTCAATAGTATGTCTGACTGTTGTAGGTCTTCCCTCACACGGTATATCAACCTATTTGTTGGTTGCCTTCATTTTCTCTTGCCTTCTTCCTGTTTGGTCCAAATCTTCTTCACCAGATTGTCTTCTGCTTTCCTGCACATGTATAGCCGAACATCCATAATCAGTTCTCTTTGACCTTATCTGCAACTGGAGATATTTGGGCTTCTGCTCTGATGTATTTATTTCTTCATCTGCCCCACAGTATACATCTCACCACCCATCATAGGTTCAAGTAATTCTGTCCCATAGTATGCATCCTACCACACTTCTCAGATTCATGTAATAAGTCTTTTTTAATTACAGGTAAATCAAACAACACAGCTAGAGACTCACTTTATTTCCATTGTGTCTCTAAACTTGGGAAATCAATTTCAATACAGTTAAAGCAGACAAGGACACTAAGATTCAATAATCTCCTTAAACAATAAATCATTATGGCCATGCTCCCATTAATATGAGAACAAAAGCTACACGTCTGAATTTTCCTTTGCATAACTGATAAATGTATCTGATTTCCTACTGTCTCTCCTATTCTTATCTCACTATATACATTTCCAATACACCTCTTCCAACAAACATATTCTACAAAACTAATAGCCCTTAAGCCTCTCATGCCTCCTACAGCTCAGTGTAAACACCTGTATACAACTGTACTTATCCCATCTACTTCCATACGTTCCTTTTCCGCTAGCATAACATCTAGTGACTCTCTATACCGTGCTACCTGTAGTGTTTGTGCAATTTTTTTTCTTCCCTATGTAATGTAATATTTTGTGTAATGCTAACAAGTAATTAAGTACAGGCCTTACTAAATTACTTGAGATTCCAAATAGCTTATTTTAAAAATATTACTTGATTCACTAAATATGTATCCTACCACAAAATGTGTAATGCTAATTTACCATAAACTCTAATTAACCTGTATAAATACTATTGTTATATTATCATCATGAGTATCGTACCATGCAATGTATTAACACTCTGTTTAGACTGTTTTCACTATTTTTATATAAAATGTTATCTGCTTGAGCTTTTCTCCCCACATTTCCACTGAAAATGTGTTTTTTAAACCAGAATCTCCAGTAAACAAAATCAAGGAAAGAAATAGACAGATAAATTAATAAATATTAGGAAACAGTGACAGGAATTGCTGTGGAGTACGCTAAGCCCATATAAAAATAGTCACTATTTGTTGACACTGAAAGCAATTCCTAAGAGAAACAATATAATGAAATTACTGGCTGAAATAAATACTCCACAGAGGTGATGAGGGCACAATGGGATGCTACATGTACAGAAGTCATGTCATGCCTTTAAAGATATCACATCTTTAAATTCAGCTTGGTATTTCACTCGGTATTCTTATTATATAAAATGGGGTTACTGGCTCAGACACTATTGAGTCTATTACTGTACATTTTTATCATTTTACTGTCTACAATGCTTACAGGCTTATTGCTCTGAATAGTATTTTTAAGCGAAGACAACAAACCAGCATCAAATTCTGCACTTTGAGTCTATAAAGTAAATATGATAACCATTATGCCAAACCGACCATAATGCTGAACATAATAGCGTTATAGATAGTCATTAATGCAACAGTAGATCATTTCAGGCTTGTTAATATTCACTGAGCATTTTATATATATATATATATATATATATATATATATATATATATATATATATATATATGTGTGTGTGTGTGTGTGTGTGTGTGTGTGTGTGTTTGTGTGTGTACATATATATCTGTGTACATATATGTGTGTGTACAAAATCGGGAAGCATGACTAATGCTCTTTGGTATTCTTCAAAAAGCTACATTACATTTTTGGGGGATGCAGAACTTTTTTTAAACGCAATAGTTTCAGACACTCACTAGACTCCACTTTGGGGGTAAGTGTTCTTTTCTCTGAATACTACTTTTGTTGAATGTATTCCAACATCAAAGCTCTGAACTTATAGGTCACACCTCTCAGAAAATGCATTAGTAAGAAACAAAGAAAGAAAGGAACATCTGTGCAACACTGTAAACCAGAAATTGGGGTAAATTTTATTCTCTATATTGTCTGTTTCATGTCGTCCCATATAATACATTTGGAATCTTAATGTATTCAGACATTTCTAGAGTTTGCAGCAAGGCATGGACCAGAATAATGAGTGTACTGTTTTCATTTTGAGAGACAAAAAAGGTTATTCCTGAAAGCCAAACTGTGTGCTGTAACTTCAGCAGTGCTTGGTTGTCGTTTTTTTCCATATTGTTCAAAGAAATACAGTTCACAGCATCACAGCATATTCAACAATGCTGACAACAGCACATTTTATGAATTGCCACAAAATGCCATATTCTTTTCAAGACTAACTGAAAATGAAGACTTCATTAAGAGAAGCCTATCTCCTGTGAGGTTCATATTCATGTTAAATCAGTGCGATGCTAATTTAGTCAGTAAAAATAAAAGCATAAATGAATTAGTGAACAAACAACACTGCATTAATGCAAATGGCATCAAGAAAAAACATTGTGATAATAAGCTACCTGATCATACTTCATATAATCATATAATCAACATCCCCTCCCCCCACTTTGCCAGCACTTGGAATCACGGAGCAGTATATGAATTGCCTCATGCTCACTGATAACAAACTCCTATGAAACACAACGGACTCTGTCTGTGGGAACTATAAAAACTTAACTCAATTGGAAGTGTCCCCCACCTGCAGCTATGCAATATCCAGAGACTACAACCTCTAAGCTGTCTTATGTTGATGCTGTTAAAAAACCTTTACCATATCCTCCAAGGACTCTGAAGGCTATGCATCAGCCTAAATCCTCAAATTTGTTTACCTAACGTTTGATCAATGCAAAAGAGATCAAACAGCAGATAATTGTTCAAATGCAATAGAATGTGCTACTCACCAACTGTTAAAGACAGCACCAAGAGGACATTGAGAAATAATAAAAAAAAACCCACCAGGAATTAGTAATGCAACAGACCAGAAGCACCTCCATCGCTCCAGCAGCATAGAGTTAAAGTTCAACAAAACAATGTTCCAGCACCACAAATTTTAAAGTCCAGAAAGTTAAGGAACAGCAAAACAAAGTAAAGTCAATGTCCTGATACTGTGATCATAATAATGAACAGGTGCATGCCTTCAAAATGAAAACAAGCAGTAACGGAGTCGTAAGGGATCAAACCCCTGGAAATGGCTTCTAAAGAATACTAATGAAACCACTGCACTGATTAGCAGCTTGCTGGCAATAGCTGCAAAAGTCTTCCTTAACCAGTTCGAATACATACATACATATACTCTCTGATGCTACTTTGCTGTCTTTCATGCTTTATTTTTTACTTTCAACATTCACTTGGTGATATCTTCAACACTCACTGAATAGGACATTCAACTGCATTTATGTGACTATATGCTGTTTGACTTCTCAGAAATCAATTAGAAGATAGGAAGTCCTAAGATTTGCCTTCTTCACACAACCCAGCATCAACAGCTCATATCCAAAATGCAGCTCACTCTAATAATATGGGAAAAACAGATACTAACAGGGGTCACATAACTAGTGCACAGAAGCCCTTAAGACAACAAAATCAAGCCAGTTATTCTTCAAAAAAAAAAAAAAAAAAGAGAAGAAAAAACGGCTACAGGCAACAGTAAGGAAAGCTTCCATGAACAGACCTTTAAACTTCAACCAAATAATGTAAGTGCTTTTGTTTTGGTTCAGTGACCAAAACTTCATCAGACAATTAAAAATGACACACCTACTACACTAAATAGTATAAAATAGATCACATGATCAATTACCCAAATTCAAATGTCCCTTTTAGTTCCTATTCAATGTAAAAGTACCATGCCTGCATATAAAAAATATCTCAAAAAATCAGAAATGTCAAAAATTACTTCTGCTATGTAAAAATGATAAACAAAAAATATACAATTAAGTAATACAAATTAAGTAATAAAAGTTAAATGTACTTTGGGAGTATTAGCACCTGCAAACATAAAACCAGTGTACCAACATAACTACCTTTGTAGGTTTCTTAACTTTAAGATGTATGCCAAAGAGCATGCATCATTCAAGCCTGGCTGACAATAGGCATTCAGTCTTACTTGCCACAACTCCTGCAGTTCTAATTTTAATGAAATAGGTCCCCCTCGAGTGTCCTGTTCTACATGGTCAAAAATCCGAAAACTAAAAATATGGTCAGGGTATTCTTGAACATGTTTTGCTAACACATTTTCTATTTTAAGTTTCCTAATGCTGTAAATATGCTCATATACCCTTTCCTTAAACTTATGGTCGGCTTTCCCAACATAAAAACATGGACATAATTTATATGTAGCCAAATAGACCACCCTTTTAGAACAACAATTAAATCTTTTTCTGTATGTGAAACTCTTCCCATGAATCTTAAATGTTGCCCCCACCTCCATAAATCTACAATATGGTCAATTTTCGCATTTATACATTCCTGCTGTTCTCACTGGTTTAGCCTTAGGTTTCTCAAGTAGGCTTTTCAAATTAGGTCTCCTCCTAAAGATAACCCTTGGTTTAAGCTCAACTATATGTTTAAGTTCATCATCGGAACTTATTATGTTGATGATGAACTTAAACATCCAGTTGAGCTTAAACCAAGAAGCTGAAGACGTGCTAAAATTCAAACACCCTCTTCACTTAGACGATCCTGTTTTTCACATTACAATTTTCATGGGTAAATTCTATGTCCACTCCAAGCCAGCATTAAGGCTTCAGTGTCTGTAAGACATAAATATAGAGCCAAATTCAAGAACAAACCCATTTGATAGAACTCCGGTATTAGCAAACTATACAATAAGAGGAAAACACTCATAGCATAACAACCCGCCACCCCCACCCCAGGCAGCTATAGCTTTGTCTCTCACCACTGGGTGGCACAACTAACAATATACTTGCTTTATCTATTCCCAAATAAATCTCCCTCCACATTGAATAGTTGTAAATTAAGGCTAGTACCATTTACTTGGTGCATTTTTGCCCCCAGATAGATTTGCCTTCCTTTGTTTTACTTGCACACCAAGGCCATAAAATTGTTTCTGCAACTATCTGCTTACACTCCTATCTTTCTGCCTCTACCTCCTCCTTGCTTTCACTTACCTTACAGCTCCAAGGCTTCAACTTCTCATACTGATTTTTTTTCTTTGCATTCTTCTGTGAGGGGGGGGGCATCCTGCTCTATTCCCCTTGCTACTCTTGGGTTCACTCCACTCCCCTACCCCACCCCTATTTCCTACCCACCCCTGCATCACCTAGACTTATACAAAAACTAACCATTCCCCTAATTTCCCACAATTAAGAAATACCCTCCATCAGCCACTCACACCTCAATCAACCTATACACTATTTGTAACACTCCTCCCTCTCCTCACACAACTTAATTGTGCAACTATCCTTAATCACTCTACTTCTACCACACTGCAACACCCCTCTGTCCCTACATCATTATCACACCATCCAGATAACCTAACATTTGAAAAGAATACACACTATACTCTTTGTCCTGTCCAAACTATATACCCTACTGCTATCAGCATACTATCTAGCATCCTACACTCACCTGCAGATACAACATGCCCATAGCCCTACACTATATTATACTAATACCATCCACACCTCATTCTCCTACCTTGCCATCTCCTCCCAACTCTACAATCACACATCTATTGTATATTTCCACATCAAGCATGTAGTTGTCAGCAATACCACTAACCACTTGAGCAAACACCTTCACATACTCTCCAAATTGTCACACAAACATGCATGTATATTATCATAGATTATCTGTAGTGATGATATACACCCCAATCCCAGGCCACATACTGCACAACATACCATTGTGGCTACCATTCCACCCCTTCCTCACATTGAAACTACAGACCTTCTCATTCTTAACATGAACCTTAGAAGTCTAGCTAACAAAATCAGAATATTTCATGCAGTCATTGCACAATACTCACAAGATGTTCTTATAGTAATAGTAACTTGGCTAAAACCCCATATAAGAGACCAAGACACATTCCCACAAGGTTATAGTGTACACGGGTTAGACAGGATCAGGAAGAAGGGTGGCAGGGTTGCAATCTTCTACAAAGATAACCTAAGCACAGACTACCTACTCATCAAATACCCTTATGATAACAACTTTGAAGTTCTAGTAACATGGTTCTGAATCAACCCAGAGAAAAATATTACCATAATAGCCATTTACATACCTTCCAATAATTTCCACAGAAGCATCCAACAGATCCAGCCAATGGCAAAATAATGTTGTAAAATCATGATTGTTTATTTGGTTAGTGCTTTCATAGTACAGACACACCACTTCATCAGACCTAAGATACAACTTAGGTCTGATGAAGTGGTGTGTCTACACTACAAAAGCGCTAACCTAATAAACTGACGTGATTTTACAACATTATTTTGCCATTGGTTGGATCTGTTGGATGCTTCTGTGAAAATTGTGTTATTTCTTTATCTCCAGCAGTCCTTTTATACTAGCCATGACTTTTTTGGTGTTTGTATACCTCCCAATAATACTCCCACTGCTATTGAGGAACTCATAGTAATGACAGCCTCAACCTACACCCATGAAACCATTATCACAGGTAACTTAAACTTAGACTGGAACACTTGCACTGATAATAACACTTCCACCTTCATAAATCTACAACGTTTTTTCCAAATCATCCAGGTTCCCACGCGAATAGATAAACATAGCAAAAGGGAATCTATCTTAGACTGATTACTTATTAACCATAACACCCACAACTCTTTCTCCAGATGCCTTCCACATAATTTAAGTGACCATAGATCTACCTACTTAATCCATCATCAGCTCAACCCACCCAGAACCATAGTTTACAAAGTTGTATGAAATACCAAAAACTTTTCCAAGGAAGCATTTTTAGACATGCTCAATAAACGCAACTGGACACCACTCCATCATCTCCAATTTGACCAGGCTGTAACATACTTCAGTGACACATTTCTAGCTATTCTATATAGCTTAGCACCAACTCGTACATGTCATGTTAAAAATAAGAGATTGCCCAGGATATCAAAAGAAACCATTAGACTTCAAAAACTAAGGGACAAAACTTGGTTCCGATACCAGAAAACAAAAGACAATAAAACTCTGCTAGCATACCAGCAGCTCCACAATAAAAAAAAAAACTCAAACTAGACAAAAAACATATTATACATCTATACAAAACAAATATGAAAACAATCCCACAAAGTTCTGGAAAAAAATTAACTCGCTCCTCCACCCAGGTAAAGCTACAACCCCAGAACCAACAACCAATAACAAAAGCGTGAGTATTGCCTCTCAAAAGAACACCTACTTTATAAACACCATCCTCTCCTTAGTTAGAAGGAACAATTCCAACCCACCACCTCTTCCACCTAATGTGGAAATTAACAACAACTCTTTTGACCTCAAACCTGTCCCAACTAGCACTGTAAAAACAATGCTGAAAAAACTGAAATCTTCTTCCTTAGCAGCTGAACAACTCCCCAATGAGTACCTCAAACTTTCAGCTGATGCCATAGCTCTGCTTATCTCCATTTTGGTAAATAGGTCAATAGCAGAACAATAGGTCCCAAAATTACGGAAAATATCCTATGTCACCCCTTTACATAAAGGAGGAACATCAACAGAATTAAACAATTACAGACCCATTGCCATCCTTTCTCCCTGTGTCAAAATTCTGGAAAAAATTTATCCATTCTTAATTACTACAATGTCTGTTATCTCACAACCTTATCTCTCCCCCTCAACATTGTTTCAGACTGAAACACAGCACCACCACAGCACCATCAACCAACTGAGAAATTCAAACCAGCAAGTAGCATCAATCTTCCTAGACATGTCGAAAGCATACAACACTGTCTCCTGTCAGAAACTCCTTAATACTCTTGCCTCACTAAACTTATCAAAGACTTCTATCTCCTGGTTCTTAAGATATCTTTCTGACAGACAACAAGCAGTATGATGGAAATCTGAACTCTCACCACTTCTGCCTGTCTCGGTCAGAATCCCCCAAGAGTCCATACTAGGATCCTTTCTTTTTACCATCTTCTCCAATGATCTAGCCTCATCCATAACACACGCTAAAGTAGTTCAGCATGCGGACAATTCAACTTTAATCTGCTCATCAGATACCTTACCAGACCTTCAAATTGTAGCCCAACAAGCTTTTAATGATATAAAAGCATATCTAAGTAAATCAGAACTAATCCTCAACCCCAAAAAGACAAATTTAATGCTATTTACCAGTAGCAAACATTCAGTGATCACACATCCTTTCACCAATCTCTCAGCAAGCAACCTAGTCATCCAACCAGTTGAGCATACAAAACTCATTGGCGTGACAATTGACAACGAACTCAGATTTGACCAACACATAGCCATCACAATTAAGAAAGCTCACATCAGACTTAGCTCACTGTACAAAAGCAAGTCATTCCTCACTGACAATACCAGACTAGCCATATCCAGAACCTTCCTCCTCTCTATGCTCCTATATGCTTTCCCCTTCTTTACCAACTTAAAAAAAAAATCAGACTTAACCAAAATGGAAACTTGCTACAACAAAATAGCCCACTTCTCAGCCTGTCTTTCCCACCAAACCCACCATTGTATTGCTCTACATAAATTAAATTGGCTATCCTTTTCCATCTCTATCAAATTCAATTCACACACAATATCATCTTCCATCCTAACAGTTGGCCATCCCTCAAGGAACTTGTTGTTCCCCACTCATGCCCATGAAGTCTAAGATCTGCAGACAGAAACTTTCGCACAATAAACAAAGCTAACAACACTCATGGTAAAGCCCTATTCTCAAATCAAATAGCCAAGTCATGGAACTCTCTACCCCACATCCTTCAAACACATATTAATCTCCCAGTTTCAAACTACTATTATATGAACAGGCATTGATCCTGTTCCAAACCTGACTGACAAGATATCTATAACTATGTCAACACACTGTCCACTTCTTACCACATTTTCTCCCTCTCCTCAGTGTTTATTACTACTCAAAAAAAAAAAAATATATATATATATATATATATATATATATATATATAAAGGAAATCTCATTTTCTCATAGCTGTTATTTAATATGTACACTGTTCTAATTTTTTCTCACAGCAATCTTCACTGAAATGCTTGTGTGTTTTTCTTTTTGACCCTTTATCTATTAGAAAACTATACAGAATACTACTTTGTATAGACTAACTAGATGATGTATAGTCTCCATCTTACTGTATGTATACTAGTGCACTGTCTAATTATTATATTTTGCTTATATTTCTGTGGAACTAAATAAGTAAAACCTAACATCCTACCAGCTAGAGGAGAGTTCAAAAGATCAAGAAACAACTTAGAAAAAAAATCAAATCCTACAAGAAGTATGAACTGCAAATCATCACCAGTACTCAGTATAATGACAAAGCCTTCTTCAGCTATGTCTGGAACCTGAGAAATAATAACCAGCAATGCTAAGAGTATGTATTGCTAATACATACTCTTTCCCTCAGAGCATTGCAAAGATATTAGTGGACAACTTCATCTCAAACTTTATCCCACTGTCTCCCCAAATTACTCATAGCATGCCATCATTTCTACACAACAGGCCTAAATCACCTGGCAGCAAGTTCTAAGTGCTTTCCCTAAGGCTAAAAACAGTAGTTCCATGGGCCCTGGCAGTGTGCCTCATCAGCCTTACCTGCAAAACAATGGAATGAAGAGTATAGGCAGTCTTCAAATTTTGGTCCCAGATAATTTTTTAAGATAGATTCTGCCTTTTGAACCTGGTGGAGCTTTTTAAATAAATCTAACGAATTAGGCATAGGTCAATCTCTTCCCATGGCATATATGGACTTGGCTAAAGTTGGGACATCATTGATAAGCTAATCCAATTAAATATAAACTATGTTGCCCACTGAATAGCATTTCTTATCAACAGAAAAAAGCAAAAAACAAAGCACTTCTGCCCTTAAACGAACGATCCACTCATATTCTTTAACATCCAGTCTAATAATGATATCACCACACCTTATATGAGGTCTTAGGGATTCTATAACCCTAAAAGTAAACTCATGTGATTCACCCCATTCCTATACATGTTTAGCTAGAGAGTTAGATTCAGTAGCCCTATGTATACCGGATCTGTGTTCCATATCCTGGCCTTAATAAGCAAGTGACTTTAAAACCTATTTTAAAGTTAAAACAGAATGCACTGGGCTAAAGGATATATAGAAAGAAAAAGAAAAAAATTCTTTGGGTGTTTGTGTAAAGTGTATTTGCACTATGTATATATTTTTCTGTATATATCCTTTTAAAGCATTTTTACTGAATGCTTTTAATGAATGTGTTTTAATTGGTTTGTTACTCTAATAGGTTGGCTTTGTCATGTGATTTATACATACTTTAATACTTAATGGAGTTTGTTTGTTACTTTATTTGAAAACCAAAAAATCCAAACTGACGAAAACCAAAGAAAAAAGACGTACGAGCAAGCAAAGGAATATCCAACAGTTTAATAACCGTAAGTGCTTTCACTGAACCGAGTGAATCAGCTTCTTCAGACAAATTAAAAACTCATAACTTCCCAGTTTAAAAATACTTGCACAGGAATGCTAAACCAATGGGCTGGCAGCCCTAAAACATGATGTCATGCAACATGATACATTTAAAGCAGCATTAACCACATAAAAATAATAGTAAATCATAAACATAAAAATTCAACAATTACATCCAAGAAAACAAATAATCAGTTAAGGCAGTAAATAAACTAATAAAGTAAAATGAAATAAAAGAAAATAATGTGATGTAATGTGGGAATAAAATACATCTGTAGATGAACCTGTTTTATGATGCTTTATTGAACACAGTTCAACAATTATAGTTCCTGGAATTTCAGTACATAAAAATGCAATGTGACTATCTTAATTACTCAATAACCTTGATCACAGTCTTGAAAAAAACATTGCGAAAGCAAACAAGTAGGATTTCAAGGTATGCCACTTGCTTTATTAGCATTGCTATTAAATGCATCATTGTTTTAGACTTTAGAGGTCTCATTTAACTTTTTCATATATACCATATGTATAATTTGCCCAATTACTGTGTATGAACTGAGCATAACTGGTATATTGCACCTCTTTCACATTTAATTTCTATTCAATTTCATTCATTTCTTTAGTTCTATCTATGCTAGGGACACAGAGAGATAATACCCTCACTGTGGCCCAGGTGACCCAAATTTGGTTAGTGACTTAGGCACTTGATGGCAATGTAGGAAGATGGGCAGGTCTACCCTGGGTGGAACATTTTGGGCATTTTTCTGGTAAGCTGTTGTGCAAGACAGAGCTGAATGGAAGATGACATCATGCTGGTGGGTGGTAGGGCAGAGAACGTGTGACCAATCTAATGGCCTAGTGATACAGACACTCAGATTACTCCCCACTGTAGACAGTTCTAATGATAAAGATGCTAGCATGCTAGTAGGGGGTGCAGGGTAATAGAAAACCCTGCAAACCTCAGTATGATGGCTCCTCAACTGAGCTTGTTCCACTCCCAGAGCTTTGGCATGTTTTACCCATGAAAAATCCATGCACATAGGTCTGGGGAGCAGCATGCATGTGTGGCTGTATCTCCCTAAGGGGAAATCCACCCAGTGAAGAGTTACAATTGGAAGGTCTAGGGTTCAGGGAAAATGAAGGAGGAACAGTTGGTGTAGGCTTAAAAGGAAGCCTGAAATCAGCAGTGGCAGCCAAAAAACAAACCAAAACAAACCTTTAGGTCTTGTAACCATACAAAGCTGTAGATGAGACCTTTCATTTTTCAGAACAAAGGTAATAGCAGAGTTACTCTATCAACAAAACACATTCATCTCTTAAAGATTCCTTACAAGATATCTATCTGAAAGTCATTTCCCTTATTTAAGACAGGGCACTAAAACAGAATGTACTGGTTCCTGTCCATAGACCAATGGGACTTCAGCATGACCTCTGGTAATAGTTTGAGCAGAGAATGCATGTTCTTCATTTGTTTATATGAGTTTCAGTTTTTCAGTTGAGTATTCTGGTTTACACCCCCCTCCAAACTGACATATTGCTCATAACCAATTAATTACTATAAAAAAATAACAAATCATTTCTAATTTCTTCTTAAAGTACAGTATTATCATTTTTTTCTAAACTGTTCTTGCATGCCATTTACTTATTTAATAAACTTTGTCAGCCTGACTCTTCAGAAATGTAAACAATATTTCAAATTTAGTCTTACCCATTTCCCAGTTTCCCATCTTTGGAGTCAGTAAGACATCGCCAACTTTGTTAAATGCATGTTTCAGTTCAAAGCAAGTAATGCATTTAAAAGAAGACCATTGCCCATACTAGTAAGATGTTGTTGGTAAAATGGAGTGCAATGAATGTGATGTGTATTCTTCTGAACCTATGTATTAAATCAGATTCACTGATAGTCTCCAACACTTGGGGCCGGATTCCAAAAGAAAGATACGTACAGTACAGCATCCCAAAGGAAGACATCAACTCATCAGCAATGGATGTGATTTTCTAATGTACACAAAAACAAGACCAAATAATTATTTATTCAGCATAGGAAAATGATGAACTCCATGCATGCCTGCTGGATTCCAAAACATGATGGGCGCACTCAACGCAACTTTAATGTGACAAAGTAATTCACTGACAGCTTTCTGAAAACACGCTTCGGAGGCCATATATGCTGTATTTCTGATCAACATCTGGAAGAAAGGTGATATGCACATCTTAGACTTTATATAAGAGCTTACACACTGACATGAAGATGTTAAAAGCATATATCAATTGAATTGTTTCTGTTCCCTTATGTGTAGGTTCAAATCCCACCATAGCTTATTTTTGAAAATACTGGTGGTTATTCATGTAATGTTGCAATTCACATATGGAAGACTTATGGTTGTTTAAAAACTTATACAGTACAGATATTTATGCATCTAGCATGGCCATGGTTCAATGACGCCTATATATATATATATATATATATATATATATATATATATATATATACATATACATATATATATATATATATATATATATATATATACAGATATATATATATATATATATATATATATATATATATATATAGGCTGCGGATGACTACGAATTTCTCCATTATCTGCAAAGCTTCTAGAAGCATCACACAGTACACTTCTGTATGTGTGAATGCTGAGTAATATATTATACATTAGTAAGATGCTCTACATTATAGAAATCACAAAATTATTTTAAAATCCATATTTGCTCTAATCACTTTTATGAATGAAAGAACAATGCAGGTCAGCATGTCTGAATATGTTTGAGTCAAGTAAACACAATGAAAGGCAAGAAGTGTGGATCTGTAATCCTTATTCTGTCTTATGGCTGTCGGTTTATCACTATATGTGGAGACGTGTAATGTCATTAATGACTTAGGGCCAGATTCAGGAAGCCTCCGTGTAAGAGTTATAACTCTTACACGGAGGCTGCAGTTAAACTGTGTGATGTCAGCATGTCATGCATATGCATGAGGTGCATGAGGCATGCTGAATCACACTAGTAACTCTTACACGGTCTGTGTAAGAGAGTAGGGGGCGTGTTTGTAGGCTAAGCCCTGCAAGCGGACACGCCCCCGGAAGACTAGAATGGCTGAAAGTAAACAGCCACGAGAAAGGCCATGAAAATGTGAATAAACACACTACACAACACATGCCCCGATAGACCATCACTGTATAAAGTGAAGAGATGTTATAAAATTAAATTAAAACCTTTTATTTTTTTTTAAACCCCGTAAATGTTTGCTACTGTGTGCCAGGTGCTGGGTGTGCTACTAGCGCAATCACAGTTAGCAGTCAGTGGAAAAGGATATAAGAACTAAATATGCAAAGTAAGCCAAGAAATAATAGCTTAGCGGTAGAGTTGCTGGCCTAAGAGTAGGCAGGCAGGGTTCGAGCCCCTACAACAACCTTTTTTTTTTTTTTTTGTAAATAAGCACTAAAAAGCCCCCTGACAGTATTGTACAAATGTAAATGTATTCCCTTTTGTAAAATGGAATGAAATAGAGCATATATTTTAAAGTAACATAAGAATAAAAATAGTCAGAAATGTACTGATAGCTAAGCTGTTGTGAAACAGAGTGCCCGTAGCTGAGTAGTGTTTCAAAAGCTGCAAACTGCATGCCCGTTGCCAAGCTGCAGTTAGACAGACTGAAACTGTGTGCAATTAGCTTAACATGTGTGTCAGTAGCCAATTAGGATTTATCCCAGCGCACACCGTTTGCGCGGCGCTCCCACAAGCTAACTGCCAGTGCGCATGCGTTACCTCCGCGCAAACGAGCGCAGACCTGGTTTTAAGTGCTTAAAAGTGCTTTTGGCATGTTTGATTGACAGGTCCTCAACTCATTCCTGTCAGGAAAATGAAAAATCAGTTGCCAGATTCGAACCCAGGATACCATGCACTAGAGTCAAGGAACTAAACCACCAAGCCATGACAGCAATACCTAGAAATGCAGAAATAGCATATATATGGGATAAAACCCAGAATGGAGCATGAGAAAGCATTTTCAGTGAAGTACATACAATTCCAAAACGGCCAATCAGAGAAATGTGCGGGAAAAGCGGCATATATAAGCCCCATAGGCGGGAATACACAGCATAACTGATTGTAGAACAGACTTGCAGTCAGCATGAGTGGAGTAGGTGAGGGACGTTGCTTTCGAGCACAGCGTTGGGGCGTTGAGGAGTCCAGATACATGGTCTGGCTCCTTGTCCATAATCACGAGGCCCAACTCATGCAGGGCTGGGTCTCATGGGGAGTATATAGGGCAGAGGCGTGGGACCAGTTGGCTCGTGATCTGACCAGTGCTACTGGCATTCCACGCACTGGTGAGCAGGTCCGTCACCACCATGCGGACCTGAAGAGACGCAAGCAGGACCAATTGAACCGTTGGATCCAGGAGGCCCAGCAAATGCCCAACGCCCCACTACTGAGTAAGTCACATTTTACTCATGTATGTAAGGATTTCAACCAGCTGATACCATGGAGATGTGTAGTCCAATATTATTCCCTTTGTATTACAGCTGCAGGTGTCCGCTCTGCGAATCGTGAGATGCACGCCAGAAGGCTGGTGCGGCTGCGCCACCATGCAGGTTAGTAACCCCACCCAGTACTTGTAAATAAATATTATTATGTACCATGTATCAGAACAGTGCAGTGTATTGATTAAAAGTAATATAATGTGCAAGCAGGAATTGAAAGTCTGCAGGTATGGCTGCAACAAGTTCATCAGTATGCAAGTGTAACTGGAAATATAATTGATAGAATTAAACAGTGCTGTAATACAGATGTCCCATCATTAATTAAATATACTGTAACCTGCAGTAGTCTCAAGAGTACAGCTTCAGAATCTGAGGTAGTCACATGTGAGATATATCCCCTGTTCAAATGCTGAATCATGACAGAAGTGAGGCTGTTGGAAAGTGTTTGAATCACCACAGGTCTAATATGTGAACAAAGCCTAGAAGTACCAACCTGAACTGTGAAGTTGCAGAATGTGTGAGAGTGACAGAAAGGCTCATGTATGAATAAATAAAGTAGTAATAACCCCTGAATATATAAGCCTCAGTGTGTTTCTACAGAACTAAATGCATGTGGGAAGTACAAATTAACATCCCAAACTGATTTCAGTGTGTCTGAATCTGGAATGTCTAGGTCAAAATCTGTATATGGTGATAACAGTAAACAATTTGCAGATAGAATGAATGATTATCTGACAGACTAAACAGCCATAGTTGTCCCCTGTCCTGTCATCAAAGTGTAGCAGGATGATGTATCTGATCAAATTCAAAATAAGTAGGATAGTGATGTATGTGTAACAGGTGTAGCATGACAGTCAAATAAAGATTATTTTGAAACATCAGCCTCAACTTAATTGTGTACCTATGAGAAATGTGAATCAATGTGTAACATATGAATGTGTCATCACTTTCTATCCCCACCCAACCCTATAATTCCATATAACAACATCCACTAAATAATGGTATGTGAACATTTCATTAATCATGGACATTTGTCCGTTTCAAACATATATGCATGTCTGTTCGTGCATGTGCCCTGTTCATACCTGCAAATCTGATGGCCTGTTGCCATTAATCAACCCTGCATGTCGTTTGACTGTGTTTTGCTGTTCAAATAATGCATGTGATATTGATATGCCCTTGTTCAATGGTGTTCATATCTGGGTGTTTGTTTGATGGGAATACCAATGCATGCTGTTACAACTAATCTGAATGGAATAAAATGCCACTAACCCAAACTAACATAACTACTCACAAACCTAGAACGCTTGGGAAGGCAGGTCCCAGCGGACCCACCTCTCCCACCTCAGCTGGCGACTGCACCTGGCACTAGTGCCCAGGCCGGACCCTCCGGTGGCCCTGTGCCACCTTTGGGTGGAAGCGCTGCAGGGGATGGGGCCAGTACCCCTCTGCAAGTGTGGCCGGAGGGGTTCGTCCACTCACCCTCCGCGGTGTCCGGTCTGTGGTGCGTGGGGAGATCCAAGACACTGTTCTTGGACCCCTACGCCAGCTTGAGGCTCGTGTGGCACAGCTAACGGCCCCGGCCGTTGCCCTGCCTACACAGCCCCCAGCACAGCCCTGTCCTGGGCTGTGAAGGAACAGTGGCAACTGCCTATGGGTGGGGATATCAGTTCCACTGTTGCCATCTGTGGGCTCGTGCATCTCGGATATCCCAACCTCCGTCCGCGTCAATTGTGTAACCCCCACGTGTGTCAAACACCGTCCCTGTATGCGTCTTGTCTGTCTTGTCTGTTAACCTACCCAACCTACCTCCCCAGCTTTACCGACTTCCTTCACCTGTCATACCACTCTCACCTGTAAAAAAAAGGGCACTCTGTCCCACAAAAAAATTACGCCCCATACATAGCTGTCCATGTCGCACACATGTCCGCTGGACATCTAAACTGTTAATTACAATTGGCTGTACAACAAATATTAATGTTGTCCTGACACCTCTCTCAGAGGTGGAAGGTTTCAAATGTCTCACCAAAATACATAGAAATATACAGCTGTTGCTGCAAAGACATGGGCATCTATGGGCCTTACCTACACCCTTCCTGCAAATCCCACGCTTCTTTCCCTACTGTCTTACCCTCTTTGTGACCCCTTTTCACCACTTTCCTGTCACCCCTTTTTCTTTTCTTTCAAAGAAATTAGCTGGTGTAAGCTTGTGTTAGCGGAGCTCACCACCAGTGCATCGTGAGCTCAGCATAAGCGAGCAGACCTGGTTTAAAGTGCTTAAAAGTGCCTTTATGGCACTTTGATTGACAGGTCCTGTACTCAGTTTGAAAGTTTGCTAAGAAAAATAAATTCCCACTGTCAGTCTCGAACCCAGGACCTTGGTAACATTAGTCTGTATGACCTACCACTAAGCCATGCCTGCTTTACAAGAACACAGTGCTAAAATAAATATAACATGTAATAGTAGGAATCAGTATAAAGGCAATATAGGAGATGTACTATCCAAAGCATGTCAGGTAGAGTTGTAATGGCCAAATTACTGGATTCCCATACTAGTTCAGTGTGAACAGAAACAGCACTGCTACCTGTTAGCTTGTACATAATAATGTAAGGTAATGTACATATGTGAAGGTATGTATATCTACACATACATATATATAAATATATATTAATACATATGAAATATAATCGTAGGTCTCAGTAGCCATACACACACACTACAGGAAAAAGTTAACATAATTGCTGCAACCTGAATCTGCAACACAGCCTGACGCCTGTGTGACCTACTTACCCTTCTAACTGCTTACAGGTGGCCTCAGCACTTTGATTGACAGGTCCTGTACTCAGTTGGAAAGTTTGCAAAGTAAAAAATTCCCACTGTCAGTTTCAAAACCAGGACCTAGGTAACATTAGTCTGTTTGACCTACCACTAAGCCATGCCTGATTTGGAAGAACACACTGCTAAAATAAATATAACATGTAATAGTAGGAATCAGTATAAAGGTAATATAGGAGATGTACTATCCAAAGCATGTTTGGTAGAGTTTTAATGGCCAAATTACTGGATTCCCATACTAGTTCAGTGTGAGCAGAAACAGCCCTGCTACCTGTTAGCTTGTACATAATAATGTAAGGTAATGTACATATGTGAAGGTATGTATATCTACTCATACATATATATAAATATATATTAATACATATGAAATATAATCGTAGGTCTCAGTAGCCATACACACTCACTACAGGAAACAGTGAAGATATATGCAGCAACCAGAATCTGCAACACAGCCTGGCTCCTGTGAGACCTACTAAGCCCTTTAACTGCTTAAAGGTGCCTCCAGCACTGTGATTGATAGGCCCTATACTCAACTCAAAAGCAGAATATGAGCATACTAGTAGGCCCTACCACAAGACCATTGTAACACTAGTCTGTATGACCTACCACTAAGCCATGACTCTCATACAGGAATATAGTGCTAAATAAGTGGAACATGTAATAGTAGGAATGAAGATAAAGGCAATATAGTATGTCTACTACCCAAAGCATGTCAGGCAGACTTTTATAGTCCCAATTACTGGATTCCCATACTAGAGTAGTGTTAACGGAAACAGCCCTGCTAATTGTTAGCTTGTACCCAATAATGTCAGCTAATGTACATATATGAAAGTATGTATATGTACACAGATATATATATATATATATATATATATATATATATATATATATATATATTTATATAGCAATACATATGACATATAGTTGTAGGTGTCAGTATGCATACACACTCACTACAGGGAACAGGCAAGATAAATGCAGCAACCTGAATCTACAACACAGCATGAAGCATGGGAGATGTACTAACCTTCACACTCACAGAACACTGTCAACAGCATACCAGCATGGTCCACGCCCTACAATCTGAAAGGACAACGCCTATCTCACATACCCTTTTATAGCAGTGTCCTGAAATCACAGTGAGACATGCAATTAGTACACACCCAGCTGCTTGCAATTAGCAAATGCTGCCTTACAATTGGTGCAGAGGCCATCACATGGACCTATGCAGATACCTACAAAAGTATTCAGTACCCACACTCCACTCATGCAATACAGTCATTGCACAAACCTAATGAGAAAGAGAGAGAGAGAGACAGAGAGAGAAGAGAAAATATACAGACAGCCAGCAGCAAAACCATGAGTAGCAAACTGCAAGCAGCAAGCAAGCACCACTGACACAGCAACAGATGCCACAAACACAGGTAATGCAAAGTAGCAGGTTAATACTGTGTTTACTGTGACACCTCCAAATGTATCATAGTTCACTATCTATAGCTCTGTCCATGAGATAGGTTTTGTGTGCATAGTCCTGAAATATATACATATGTAATATTGCTGTACATGTTGCCCATACGTGAAACTTCCGTAGCTTAGAACAGAAGGCCAGTTGTGCATATGATGCAGTAGATACCAGGGTCAGTAGAGGTTACTCCTCATTGGTGTGGGACCACTGTGTCTGTATGGCACTCTTCAGGTACACATCCTGTAGTATGGCCAGGGAGTAGTATTAGTCTGTAATGTGGTGCCATGTCCTCCAGGGGTGAATGTAGCACACATCCACGTATACCATTCTGTAACAGTGATGCTATGTGTCCTGCAATGTTGAGGGTGGCCCTCACCTGGACATGTGAGAGGATAGGGAGGTTACAGTCATCTGTGATAACTAATTCCACTTGTGTAGGAGAATGGGGGGGGGATATCTGCACCTAAGCTGTCTGCAACAATATTGCCAATATCTCAAACATGTTTTCCATACGGAAATGCACACACAGTAACATCCCACATCCACACACTTGCCACATTCAGGCTTCAAAACACTATCTAGGTATATTCTGGTACATCTGCATGTTACAGTAGCATGTAGCACTATACTGAGTAGTGGCAGTTGTCTGTTGCCATGTTGTTTGGATAGAGTAAAAGGAGCATTTGTTTATCCTACTTTGTTTTGTGGACATTAGTTGAAGTGTAACCTTACATGCATCATTGGTACCAACACCTTCTGTGTTGTTGTTCTGTTTGTACAGGGTGCTGTCAACATCACTGTTTGTTAAGGGAAATGTGCACCCTGCAGTGCATATCCCCATTTGGCAAAAGAGACATCCCACCCCCACCATTGTGCACACACACCAACCCCACCCACAGTAAAACGCATACTTTCCATTTGCAAGATCCAACCCCCTACCTAGATGTGTTATGACTCTAAAGGCAGACACATTAGCAGAGTGTGCTATTTGCATTAGTAAGAGCAATCTTTTCCAATGCTGTACTTAGAGGGTGCTGACATCATCTGTGTTTACGAAGAGGGATGTGCACCCTGTAGTGTGTTCTCCCAGTTGGCAAAAGGCACTTTCTCTCCACAGCGTTATGCACACACAAACCCCACTCATACTAACACACATACATTCCCTTTGCAGGATTCAAACCCCTACCTAACTATGTTATAACACTAGAGACGGACGTATGAACAGAGCGTGCTATTCGCATTACTGGGAGATTTCATTTCAGTTGATCTACTTATAGGGTGCTGACATCATCAGTGTTTAGAAAGTGGAATGAGCTCCCTGTGGTGTGTTTCCACAGTTGCCAAAAGGGATGTTTTTCTCATACACACACACTTACCCCCATTCACACACACACATGCCACTTGCTGGATTCAAACCCCTACCTAACTATGTTATGACATTAGAGACGGACGTATTAGCAGAGCGCGCTATTCGCATTACTGGGAGATTTCATTTCAGTTGATCTACTTATAGGGTGCTGACATCATCAGTGTTTAGAAAGTGGAATGAGCTCCCTGTGGTGTGTTTCCACAGTTGCCAAAAGGGATGTTCTTCTCATACACACACTTACCCCCATTCACACACACACATGCCACTTGCTGGATTCAAACCCCTACCTAACTATGTTATGACACTAGAGACGGACATATTAGCAGAGCGCGCTATTCGCATTACTGGGAGGTTTCATTTCAGTTGATCTACTTATAGGGTGCTGACATCATCAGTGTTTAGAAAGTGGAATGAGCTCCCTGTGGTGTATTTCCACAGTTGCCAAAAGGGATGTTCTTCTCATACACACTTATACACACACTTACCCCCATTCACACACACACATGCCCACTTGCTGGATTCAAACCCCTACCTAACTATGTTATGACACTAGAGACAGACGCATTAGCAGAGCGCTATTCGGATTACTGGGAAGTAGCATTTCTACTGATCTACTTATAGGGTGCTGACATCTTCATTGTTTGGAATGGGGAATGTGCATCCTGTGGTGTGTTTTCACAGTTGTTAAGAGGAACATTTGAACTAAGTGTGTGAGCATGCCCAGTTCAGCCTTCCCATGGCATGTTGTGTGAATGATGTCTCATTTATCAAAGTGTGTGAGCATGCCCAGTGTGAGCTTTCCATATGTTGAACTATGCAGCCCATCACAGTTGTGGATGAGTGTGAACTCCAAAAGATAACTCCTGTTTAAGGTTGTGTGTTCTGTGACATGTTGTGTAGTTACTGTCCAGATGCTTCCTGTGAACACAACAGGGATTATACTGTGCCTGCAGGTTTTGCATGGGATACTTTGCATACAATTGTTAACATCCATTCCTACTGACCTAGCACTGTAGTACTGTATAGTGTAGTGGTTCAGTACTTTCACTGTGGTGGACAGTATCCTGGGCTTTAGTCCTATCACTGATTTACATTTCCATACTGTGCACAACAGCCTCTTTAGGGTCCAGTTGTGCACGTCTGCACAAAGGCAGTGCCTCTATGGACTCTGGTAATTACTGCCCCATAAGCTTAACAAGTGTAGTCTGCAAAGCTATGGAGAGGATCATAATGGAGCTCATAAAGAAAGATATGGGGACATGCAGACATTGTACCTGTCCCAGTTTGTGTTGATCAAGGGCAAGTCATGCCTTTTGTACTTGGTTGACATTATCAAAACAGTAACTAAGGCCATTGATGAGGGAAAGGCAGTCCATAGAGCCTACCTTGCCCTTGAAAACACTTTCAACGCAATACCCCACTCAGGTATTGTAGGAAACCCTACCAACAGAAATGTACACCCATATGTCACAAGATCAGGTTGCAAACTGTCTGACGGACAGGACCCACAGGGTTAGAGTTGCTGGCACTATGTCAGACACCAGGCCAGTCACATGTGGTCTCACACAGGGCTCAGTCCTTGGCCCCCTATTGTTTGTTATCTACTTCTCAGAAGTACAGGCCAACATGGGAGGACTTTGGCTGACAAAGTTTGCAGATGACTGCACACTGGGTGCCATAGTGGACAGTGCATCAGACACGGATATCCTTCAGAAGGGACTCACGGACACTGATAGCTGGTGCCAGAGCCATGGCCTGAAGTCAACTTGCAAAACATGTGTAGTCATACCCTTCAGGGAAAGCAAGGTAACCCCAAGCTACCATATAGGTTGCAATCCTCTAAGCACAGAGGAGGTTATCATGGACCTGGGGACCCAGGTTGACAGTCACTGTTCTGATGACACTCACATTGCTAAAGTGGCTAGTAGGACCTTCTACATTGTCCACATGATCAGGAAGGGATCCACATCCAGATCTAGTGGGTCATTGTTCCCCTGTACTCTTCACTTATCGGACCGGTGATCTGGTACACTGCCTTATCTGGATGTATCTCACCTGACATCTGCAGCAAGTGGAGAGACCCTGAATGTCCCCAACAAAGGATAAAGGGTCTCCAACATCTGTCATATGCTGCCAGATTGAAGACACTACAGCTCTATTCAGTCACATACTGTCTGCTTACAGGTGACATGTGCATGACATGCAAGCATGTCCAACCAAGGATTAATGGACATGCTCCACCTCAAAATCGTCAGATCCACCTGAACCACTAGTGCAAGTGACTTACACCATAGCAGGGATGTACATTGGACATGTTGGAGGGTGGATTTATCACCGGAGACTCCCTATGCTGTGGAATACAATCACGGTCCATGTGAGTCACAGCACCTTGCTGGCTCTGTTCAAGAGGTATCCTGACCTGTGGATGGGAAATCATAGGTTTACCCCGGGGATCGTCACTGTGTCACTGCTGGAGATAGGCACGTCAAACTAATGGGCACAGTACTGTTTCCATATAAGGGGTGGCGTACGCAACCAGACTCTGGGCTAGGCTTAGAACTGCCTTGGGGCAGATAGCCTAGTATGAACCTATGAACCTATCTGACCATGTTGCATTATGTTCATATGTGAACTACTTACAACGGCCTCATCCAACATCAGTAGTGTATTCCACAACATGGGTGTACATTGGCAAACACTACCGATGTGCCCAAGGCCATTTCTAATGCTTATTGGATAGTGTGTTTGTCCATCAACACATCGTAAGTGCAGTTTGTCATGACATATGTCTTGTTTTGTATACTGTGCCTCTGTCTACCTGTGACACAACATTGATACCCAGGGTATACCTACCATCTCCCATCCACTCGTTAGGATCCCTGTTGAGTAGAATCAATGAGTGACTCTATGGATAACCTGTACTGGTAGTTTACTCATGCATGGGGGTGGCTTCTGTGTTATGGATAATGCAGTACAGCTTGTCCTATGTATGTCAGTGCTGGGGTTCAGGTCCCTCATGTGCATATCTCCCTGCCATTCACATTGTACAAGGTACAGCATGTGCATTGCTGCCAGCTTGGACATGGCTTTCTACATCAGGCACAGCTTGTGTCTGGGTGGCCAGCATGGCAGTGTGTGGAGCTGAATTCTGTTTAATCAGGCGACACATTACATGTGTTCCAGCTCTTTGATACTCCTGGTGAGGTACTGTTGTGGACTTTACAGTTGCTGAATGTATCTGCTGAGGTACACCCCACAGGCGCTGTTGTGGTCATTTGTAATGCTGCTGAAAGATAACTGCAAAACCACAATGACCTCCGTTAGCTAGATGTCATAACCCTCATGATTAGGTTGGTATACGGATTGTTTCTGTTAACCCTACAGCCACATTTTTGTCCAATGCAGGATATCTATCACCTTGTGTCCCCCATTCTGGCATTACATGTTAGGTATGTCATGGGTCGACACCTATGTGGGAATTGGTGGTCACTTACTGGATATCCACAGAGGCTGACTATACTGTTTTCACCATTTAACATGCTGACATGGCTATGGCACCAGTTGTCTGTTTCTATGTGGCCCTTTTATTGGATGCTTGTGTCAGCTGGTGTATCGGATATGTCATGCGGCTTGTTGTCCTCTACAAACATGTTCCAGCACAGTCCTTACTTGTTGGCCTGTACCTATGGGGCATATATACCAGATGGTGTAGGTCCCAGGACCAAGCTTTGTGGGATGCCTGTTATATGTGGTTTGTAGTCTGACATGGCTGCTGCATGTCTGACCATGTCAGTTCTGTCGTTGGTCTGGTTTGCAACCCCTCTCATGACATTTGGGGTGTATATATCAGCTGGTGAGCAAATCTATACGGAACACATAGGGTATTGTACAGAAGGCTTTGCAAGGTCCAGCTACACTGTGTGGACCACATTGCCCTCATCACTGACTTCAAGTACTGTTTCAACTGAGTCACACATGTTTAGGGGTGGGGTCTGCACTTTGTAAACCCACACTGGGTAGGGTCGGGTGTCAATAGATCCACAATATCATTATGTCTGTGGTACATGCTGGTCCTTTCCATAGCTGTGCAGACCAAACCTCTCATGATTCTGTGGTGGTTGTTTTTACTATCCATTCAGGAGACACCTTTGTTGAGAACACCCACTGTTGTTGTACACTGCTCTTTGGGTACGTACCCTGTGGTAAGGGTGACATAATGTCAGGGAGGCGGCAGTCTGCTGGGGAAGGTATTTGGCATTATGGGGGGGGGGGGGTTGCACTGCACATGTCAGGATGTATGTTGGCCATACCTGTGTGTGTCTGGTATGTTGTTTGTAATATCTGTGTGATCCGGAGCATATCCAGGAATCAACAACATGCTTACTACCATCATTTGCAACAGCCTTGGGGTTATCTGTAGTGTCCTGTACAATCTGTATCATAATGGGTTCATACTAGGCTACCCCCCTAGGGCATCTGTAAGCCTGCATGTCCATTTTGTTTGATGGATTCTGGGGAATTGTCTACACCTGTGTCAGTGCTAGTATGATACCAGGGGTATAGTGACTAACAGCTCAGAAGCTGACTTCACACTTCTTCGGACTGAGATGGTATCCATTAAGCCCACTGGGCCAGTGGAAACCACAACACACAATGGTGACTCCTGCACAGACACTTTCTACGGACATCTCCGAGTAAGCATGGACCATGCAATCACAAATGAGAATGAGACCCTCACCACCAAGGGAAAGTGGCCTGTCTGGTGGACCCCAGCCATAAACGAACTGTATAACAGATGAAGGATACTAATGCAAGACAGAGCTACATCTCCAGAATGTAAGGCAGCTGTGATCAGCAGTAGTAGAAAGCTACATTCTCACATAAAGACACCCAAGTTCAACTTGGGGACATAAATCACCACAGACGATGAAGGTAACCACACTGCTTTCTTCAGTTATGTCTGACGCCTGGGTGGGAACCCTCATATATGCTCAGATTTGATACACAACAACTTATATTCCAGGGACCTGACAGATATTAGTGACACCCTGGCAGACCAGTTCAGTGCAATGTACCCCCTCCCTCACCCCCAAAACATGATAGTTATCACAGCTGTATGTAACCTCACTGTCATCCTGGATGTCCATGTGAGAGCCGCAGTCAGCAAAGACGAGTACACAGCATCAATGGGACCTGATGGTATCCCCAGTTGCATGCTATGTGAACTACAGATGGAGCTAAACCTGTATATGCAGATGCTATTTAACCTTAGCCTTGCTACAGGATCTGTACCTGAACACTGGCGTACGGCAACAGTGGTCCCACTCCACAAAGGAGATGCCTCCACAGACCCTGGCAGCTACCACCACACAAGCTTAAACAGCCTTGTCTGCAAAGCTTTGTGAAGGGTCATTATGGAGCTTCCACACAGAGACATTGGTGTCCTACAGACCCTTGATCCCACCCAATTCAGCTTTGTACAGGGCAGATCCTGCGTTTTGCACCAAGTTGACTACTTTGAAACTGTCAGTAGAGCCGTTGATGAGGGCTACACAGTACACACAACCTACCTGTGCTTGGCTAAGGCCTTTGACACAATACCCCACTCAGGCATCATAGACAAGCTCAACAGCTGAAATATAACACCATATGTCACAGCATAGGTTGCAAATGGCTCAGAAACAGAACCCATAATGTCAACATTGCAGGTGCCTTGTCAGGTTCAAAGCCAGTCACAAGTGGTGTCCCACAAGGTTGTGTCCTGGGACCTCTCTTATTTGGTATTTACTTTTCAGATGTGAAAGCAAACATAGGAGGGTTGTGGCCGACAAAGTTTACAGATGACTGCAACCTGGGCACCATAGTGAATACATCAGCCAGCACACACATCCTACAGACTGCCGTCACACAGACAGATAGCTGGTGCTGGACTCATGGCCTGAAACTGACTGCAACTGATGTGTAGCCATCCCCTTTGGGAGGAACACAGTACCCACAGATCTGTACATAGACAGCAACCCAATGAGTACAGGAAACAAATCAGACAGCTGGGGACACATGTAGATAGTGACATCTCATTTGACACCCATGTTGCCAAAGTTGTTTGACAGACTTTCTATCTTGGCCACCTTATCATGGAGGGTATTCCATCCAGACCATAGGCGGTCATTGTACCACTATACTTCTCCCTTATCAGGCCCATGCTTGAATACAACGCCCCATTTGGTATGTACCTCAACCAGCACTTGCAGCAGCTGGAGAGACCCCACAAGTACCTTACCATGAAGATCAGGGATCTACAACACATGTCATATACTTCATGAATAACTAAAACAAGCTTTTGTCAGTGTCATACCACATACGTACAGGTGACCTATGCCTGACATACAAGACCATGTCCAATCAGGATTTGGTAGACATGCTCCACTGCAAGCAATCCACATCCACCAGAAACATGGGAGCTAAAGATTTGAACCTCAGCACATACATGTATAGGACATGCTGAAGGGACAGAGTCATAACTCAGAGGCATCTCAAACTCTAGCAGAGTATCCCAGTTCATGTTAGACAGAGTACCTCACTGACTCTCTTCAAGAGACATCTGGACAGCTGCATGTGGACAGGGGCACAGACTAGACAGAGGCATAGTCACATTATTCAATTATGTAAGGTGGTCATAATGTGTCACTACTAAGTCAGAGGCACAATATTTCGTATCTATGCAGTACACATATTACCACTATGAGGGGTGGCAATAGCAATATTCATCAAGGACACCCTCACCTCATGGTTGGTGGCAACACACGATGCATTGGACACCATCCGGTGCAATTAACCATAGGCAAGACTGCTCTGCAGTTTGTAGCATGTTACAGGCCATCCTCTGAAACTCAGGTACCTCACAGAGCTTTCATGAAAACAGTGGCGGGATACATGTACCTGCAAACACCATCACACTGGGTGATCCCAACTATCCAAATATAGACTGGGATCAGTACTACAGCCCCAACACTCTAGCCCACAGGTTCCTAGAGTTCATACACTCACATGCCATGGAAGAACTAGTCACCATCCCCACAAGAGGAGACAACATAGTAGATCTCATCATCACAAACATGGGCTCACAATGTTCAACACCAGAGGTATACCCATCATTGGTGAGATCAGATCATAACCTACTCTCAGTGGAAGTCCACATCCCACCCCACCCCAGATAGAAAAGACCACAGTGCAGAACTTCTCAGAAGCCGACTACACACTTCTAATGACTGGTGTGGTCTCTTTCAAAGCCCCCAAGCCAGCAGACACCATTACCCAAGCCACTGTATCACTTACAACTGCCTTCTACCAGCACCTTCAGGACTGCATGGATGAGGCAATCCCAAACAAAACACAGACTCATTGTACCAGAGGCAAGCGTCCAGTGTGGTGGACCTCAGCCATAAACAAGCACTACAACACAAGGAAGGAGGTACTACAAGATAGAGCGATATCCGTGGAAGGGTAGACACCCCTGCTCAATATAGGTGAAACACTGAGTTCCCCCATGAAAATCATCCAAGGCGAATATTGGGAGTAAACCCACTAAGGACTCATGGGACAACCATGAGGCCTTTTATACATACGTTACACACCTGGGAGGAAACTCCCAGATATGCTCAGAATAGGCTCAGAATGCTGTAAATATCACTGAACCTACAGACATTGCCAACATACTGGCTCCCCCCACCCCTCCACCACAACTGGAGAGATATGTATGAAAGAGGATTGTAGCCCCCCAAACATCTCAAATGCTCAGGTGGGAACTGCTCTATCCAAGGGAAAGAACGCAGCATCCATGGGACCAGATGGTGTCCCTGGTTTTGTGCTCCATGAACTCACTCAAGAATTAAACCCGCAGTCAGGGCAGCTGTTTGATCTTAGCCTCAACTCAGGATATGTTCCCAAGGAGTGGCATATGTCAATGGTGGACCCACTTCATATGGGGGTGCCTCCACCAACCACGGAAACTACCATCCCATCAGCTTGACAAGCAGGGTCTGCTAAGCTATGGAGAAGATCATAATGTAAGTCATAGCTGAGGACATAGGGGACTTGCAGACATTAGATCCAACCCAGTTAGGCTTTGTCGAGGGCAGATCATGCCTTTTAAACTTGGTTGACTGTTTCATAACAGACACCAAGGCCATTGACAAGGGCAAGGCACTCCACACAGCCTACCTTGACCTGGCAAAGGCTTTCAACACAATATCCCACTCGGGTATCATTGAAAACATCACCAGCTTAAATGTGAACCCATACATCACAAGATGGGTTGCAAACTGGCTATGTGACAGAACAGACAGGTTCAGACTTGCTGGTGCCATGTCACACTCCACAACTGTCACAAGTGGTGTCCCACAGGGCTCAGTCCTGGGCCCACTATTGCTCAGCATCTACTTTTCAGAAGTACAAGCAAACACAGCAGGATTATGGCTGACAAAGTTTGAAGATGACTGCAAACTGGGAACCATAGTTGGACACCCATCTGACACAGACATCCTTCAGAAGGGTGTCATAGAAACGGATAACTGGTGCCAGAGCCATGGCCTTACATTAAACACTAAACAATGCATAGCCATACCCTTTGGGAAGAACAAGGTTACCACTAGTTCCCATGTAGGTGGCAATCCTCTAAGCACACAGGAGGTTATCAGGGACCTGGGCACCCAGGTTGACAGTAACCTTTTGTTTGACACTCACGTTGCCAGGGTAGTTAGGTAGAACTTCTACATTGCCCACCTCATCATGCAGGGATTCACATCTAGATCCAGGGAGGTCATTGTTCTCCTGTACTCTTCACTCATCGGACCATTGATTGAGTGCAATGCCCCATTCAGCATGTATATGACCCGAAACCTATGGCAATTGGATGGGCCCACAAATTCCTGGACAGGAGGAGAAAGGGTCTCAAACATATTTCTTATGCTGCCCGACTGAAGGAATTCCAGCTTGATTCCGTGACTTACCGTCTGCTCAGAGGTGACCTGTGCCTGACATCCAAGGCCATGTCCAAACCTGAGTTAATGTACACGCTTCACCTCAAGACCTCTACATCCATCAGAACTACAGTGGCAGGAGAGTTAAACCTCAACACAGATATTAATAGGATGTGCTGGAGGGACAGATTCTTCAACCAGAGAGTCCCTATGCTGTGGAACAACATCCTGGTACATGTGAGGCTGAGTACCTCACTGGCTTTGTTCAAGTGGGATCTTAATCAATGGATGGGAGATTGCAGGTATGCCCCAGGGATAACCTCAGTATCACTGCTTGTCAGAGGCACAGCAATATAATGGGCAAATTATCCATCAGAGTGAAGGTGCGGCAGACTCCACGGAACTCTGGTCTAGGCTTATAAATGCCCTAGGGCAGATAGCCTAGTATGAACCTGTGAACCTGTGAACATAGGCCTGGGGCAGTTCCTGCTATTAGGACAGTGGTCTGCAGCAAGCTGTATAGTAGTAGTCAGTTTTAGCCATTGGTGTTTGACCATGGCTAATGCATGTTGCTTCTTGTTGTGGTAACAACAGGGGTGTGTGGTTATCCATGCCATTTATTGGTAGTCACCCTCATTTTGTATCTTGTTCCATGTTTTTGCACATGTACATCACTGTATGAGGTGTGACCCTGGTAGTGTCAGGGTGCTGATGTGCGCTTTGACCCTATTTTCTATTACAGCACTGATATGTGCATTCCCTATACTGTGTGCATTTACACTGCACACATCTTGCTGTTTATACCTTTGGCATTGGGTAGCATTACATCTAGGTTCCTATCCCTTGTGATAGCTATGAGGTGGGTTTGTGTTTTTGTGGTTTATGATTGGTGAGGGTGGATGTTAGTCATGGTCCTCAGGTGTGCATATGATACATGGTGTTACATTACTTAACACATGGCATTCATGCCTCGGGTGGTGCTGCAGGGCTGCCTCTGTCGGATGCACATACTACACTCCCTGTACATTTGGAAGCAGGTTGTGTCATGTTAGGCATCCCTGTTACTGTATGAGTGAGTCAGAGCGGGTATCAGTCCCAGTGTTCCTACTGACCAAGCATATGTGCTATCGTTGCCTCTTTGCCAAGGCCAGGGCATACTGGGCACGCCTCCTTCTGCCTACTGGGACAAGGTCAGGTTGTTCCTCCTCCAAGTCACCCCTGCCTGTGGTGGCCTTGGCAATGGTGGGGATGTCTGGCCCAGCCCTGTGCTGGTCCTGCTGCAGCTGTTTCCGCAGGATCATATTATGTAGCATAGCACATATCATGATCATTTGGGTACATGTAGTTGGTGTGTACTGCAAAGCTCCACCAGACGTGTCCAGACACCGGAACCGTGACTTGAGCAGCCCAAACACACGCTCTATGATATTACGTGTTTGTGCGTGTGCCTCATTATGGCGTTCCTGTTCGGTGTGTGTGCATTTCTGATGGGTGTCATCAGCCACGGCTCAAGTGCATAACCAGCATCCCCACTAGGTGTCCGTGTGGGAAGTCCCCATTGGCAAATGATTGGTACAGCTGCGTCAGATGCCAGATGTGGGAATCGTGGTAGCTCCCAGGGCAGCCAGCACACACATTCATTATTATGCCCTGGGCATCACACACGACCTGGCAGTTGATGGAAGGGTATCCCTTGCGGTTAATGTAGACTCTACCCCGCTCACCGGCTGGTGCCTTGATGCGTATGTGCGTGCAGTCTATTGCACCCAGCACCTCAGGGTATCCCGCTATTTGCTGGAAGAGACGATATTGCTGGCCACAACCTCACGGTCATTAGGGACATATATATGATCACTGACATGTGGTGACATGGCATCCAGGAACTGGTGCAGTACCCTGGAGGCTGATGCCTGTGATATCCCCATCATATCACCAGTTGGTCTCTGGAAGGTACCTGTTGCTAGTATTCTTAGGCCAACACATACCTTGGTTTCCACTGGGATGGGTTCCCCTCTGTTGGTTCTGTGTGTGAGGTGTGGCCTGCACAGCTCAACAATCTGCTGCAGGAGCTCTCTGTCCACTCTATAGCTCTACTATCTCCAGCTCATGTAACCCATGGTAGGTGACCCTGGGCCTGTATACTCTTCTCCTTCTCCTCACTCTGGGTTGTCTGTCAGCATCTGCATTATCATCACCCTCAGCAATTCGCCTATGTCTGATTATAACAGCTATGGCAGCCCCTAGCATTTCTGCTCTGAGTTCAGCTTTTTTTCATTTTTCAATTCTGATAGCTTAGTTTCTGGCAGTATCTCTTGTGAGAAACAGCCTGCACTGCTCTCTGTTGTGTTTTAAGTGCTGGGTTGGGTTTCTAGTCTGCCTGTGTAATTGCCTGCTTCCAATTATTTCCACCAATTAACTCCAGCAGTATTCCCTGGCAGTTTCCCTGTATTTTGGTTGTTTCCTGCTTCCTCTCTGTTTCCTGAGGGGGAGCAATGTGCACACCAGCTTAAACACGCTCACAGTCACTTAAACGCGAGTACACATCCCTACACGGTGTTACACGCGCGTACACATCCCTACACGGTGTTACACATGCGCACACATCCTTACACGGTGTTAGCTAGGCTGATTCATGCTAAAACGCGCGCACACTGCCTTACACACGTGCACGCCCGCGCAAACCGTTGTAAACAGTTTGCAACACGCTCCCACATGTGGAACCTGCCTTACACGCGCGCACACGCGCGCATGCACATATATCAAGAAACTTAGAGTGTAGGGATAGCGTATGCCCTCAATTTCTTGACTTTCCTAGTGTTCTGTTGGGACACACCTCCCTCCCTGATGTCTGTCTGTCATCTCTTACCTTACGTTGCCCTCCAATCTGGTACATTTCTTTCTATCCTTCCCCCCCATGATGTCACCTACCTCTTACTCTGTTCCTCCCCCTTCTCTAACTCTTACACTACTCAGAAAGTGCTCATTACCTATGTGGCAGTGTGATTCAGTATTGTAACCCTCATTTACATAGGATTGCCTAGTAATGCTTAGTTACATATCTTACACGGAGCTTCCCCCCCTTGACAACCACTAAACGGAGGCCATATTGTTTTTGCTCTGCAAGTCCCTCCATTGACATTTCATGTAATACATAAATCCCACAATTGTGGGCTTATAGGCTTCGGTTTTCAGTTTTAGGTAGCGCACCCCATTTGCACGGGTGTGCGCTGCAGTTAAACACATAAATCCCGTGAAAAAAAAAAAGTTATATAACTTTTTTTTGCAACACTTTTTCATGCCAATGGCCACATATTTGGCCATTGGCATGCTTACTGTAACAAATGCACCCTTTATTTGGAGCTGACATAGCTCCGTTTTAATTTTGCAGAAATGTACTCAGTTGTCAGCTGAGTACATTTCTGCAACACGTCCGTTACACGGACTGGTTTGGCTTGTGGATCGCTCACATACCTCATTTGCATATCTTGGAGCTGCAAATGAGGTATTGAGCATTTCCACGCCCACTCCGTGTAAGAGACGTGTTAGCTGTCTCTTACACGGAGATTTGGGCTGTTGCTGAATCAGGAGGCTTACACGGAGGCTTACACTACTCTTAAACTTCGTGTAAGCCTTCCTGAATCTGGCCCTTACTCTTTTTCAAAAATGACCTTCTAAGGTTTTGTTTTGCAAACTATGATAGTTAAGGTCAGTGTGCTGACACATTCTAATATTATAAGATGGATAAAAGTATATTTTATTGTTATTTCATAGAGTTTTACAATCTTAAAGAATGCTTTAAATATGCAAATATTTCATAAATATGTGTGAGTTAGAATCTCAGTGTAGCCTGCTCTGGGCAATATCTTTGCAGTTCGACATTTCTTATTTAACAACAGATACATGAGATCTATACTTGCTTGTTAAACTATGCAGTACAGATTCTTCTCCATGTTGCATCAACAGTTATTGTGCTTAGTCCATGGATTGTTGTGTCTTTTGGCTTTTCCCGGTTAGGGGTCACCACAGCGGAACTCCGGTCTGCTAATGATTGGCAGTAGATATTTACGTGCGAGTTGCCAGCCCTGACGCACAACCTTCAATGAAGGTACGCCCATTCACGCATGTCTCCACACAGAAGACGCTCTAGCTGAGAATCGAACAGGACAACGTCTTGCAGTGAGGTGACAACGCTAACGCAACACCACCACCACAGTCTGTACTTAGTCCATGGATGACTATGGATATTTTCATTATCCTCAAAGTTTCTAGAAACATTTGTTTGTTAATAATGATGCATGTGTAAATGCTGAGTAATACATACATGTTAGCTATACAGTTTAAATTGCACATTGGAATCCATTACTTTTTTCATTGAATGTCCTCCTACATAAATTACATGTGTATGCTCTAAATCGAGCAGATGACATTCATTCCTTTAACATCTGCTTATGTGTTTCAAGTGCAGTCAAATGCTTTTTTTTCAAGCTATGACATTTGGAACTATGAAGTCTTATAGCGGTGAGTTATTGCTATGATTAATGTGATGCCATCCAGTCACAATTGCATAGGTTTTTTGTTCAGATCCATAGCACATGGTAGCACTTGTGCTCTTCTTTTACTTGTCATGTAATATACAAACACAGCTTCACATTTTAGTGTGTGCAATTCTTCCCTGCATATTCATAGATGTAAGTTGTTTAGCGTCCATCAATCCATAGAATCACACTTAAGACTGATTAGCTAGGCAGGTAGGGTTCAGGTTTGTAATGCCAACATATGTGCCAGTTGCAGATTTGAATCTTGATTCCTCTTGTTTGACTACAGTAAATGTCAAGCGTGTGCAGTACTGAGAATGACACAGCAATGACTGAATTAGCAAAATGTGATATTGCATTTGATTTTAAGGCCAGATGACATGTTATACTCACTATTTTTTCACTGTTTTGCTGTTATACATTGCAGTCATTATATATTGACCTGAAGCAATCCTCCTGTTGCAGTAATACATCCAGTTATCAGGTGATGAAGACCACTCTCAAAATTGTGCATTGTGTACAGTGTGCCTGCACAGGTTTGAGGAAGAGCAGAAAGACAGAAGTATGTGTTATCACTTCCCATCTTTATTTCTCCATACTCTTAACATACTTAAAACTTAAGGTTTAAATGTGTATTCATTTATGTCACCCTTCCCATAATGTACCTGCAAGGTAAGTGGACTACTCATTGATTTAGTGTGAATAACATTAACGTTTGTACATAAATAAAGTTTAATGTTGCCTTAGGAGTTATCAGCAGAATTTTTTGGATAACCTAAGTTTATGCAATTTTTGTTGACACATCCTAAATGAAAGACATCTGTGTTTAACTGTCCTATTGATTTTGATTTGTATATTCCATTATAAGTTTTTTATACTGTTACTGCTGCTTAAATAGCCAGCAGTAATGCATTTGTATGTGTGACATTCTTACTGAATGTTATGACATGCATCGACTGCTGATTCTATTTTTGAATGTGTGCTTGCTGTCTCAGAATTTTTAATGCTCCTGGCAGACATTTACTGGCATGCACTTGAGTTCTACATCTCTTGCAATGCTGTATAACTACAGTGTGATGGATTGTGCCACGTGCTATTCATGCTTATCTGGAATGTCTGAAGTCTTACTTAGTCTACTCGTGATCATCATGACATTGCTTTACCTGTGCAGGTGCATATATATGTATAATATCAATGTAGGTAGTGACAGCGTTACATTTGGTGAGGGACAATTATGTATGCATGTGTGTCAGGCACATAATATCTAGCTGCCACATGCTCACTGTGCTTGCTATTGTGCAGTTGTTCTAAGCTTTTCAATTCCATTCTAATTATATGATGTTGTGATATCACCCATTAACAAAGTTGCATTGCTCATCTCATTTGCATATAGATTTTAATTGTACTACTGCTTGTTATTCTTACAATGTATTTTGAGCACATATATTTTACTAATGAGATGTCAACGACACATTACTTGTACATAATGATATAAATAAAATAAATAAAAATTAAAATAAAAATCTAACCAGCCTAGAGATTCCGCTGTGTGATTCCTTAAACCTCTTGTATTAGAGGCAAATGGGATAGCATCAGGTGTTTCAGTTATATGGCAGTTCTAAATGCCCATGACTTTTATCTTTTTAAGTCTGTTATGACATGATTCAGGTCAGTAAAAAGAAAAAAGTTATGGGCATTCAGAAGTGCCATATAGCTGAAACATCTGACTTTTTATTTTATTTTTATTTTATTTTACATTTGTTTACCAGGAAAGTCCGACTGGAACAAGGTCCATTTGCAGCGGAGGCCTAGGGAGAAAAACTCCATAACATAACAGTACAAATACAACAAATGACAAAAAAAATGTTGTACAGAGGCATATATACAACCAGAGCTCCATGTCTTTATATGACAACACATAATCCACGAATGACAGAAAATTTCTATACAATGGCATATATACAATCAAGGAGATTTTTTGTACCTTAGTTTGATTTCAGCAAGCTTGGAATAAAGATAGCATAACTTTGAATTCCCTATTGGTAGTACAAAGCATAAAAATGAAGGAATGGAATCTGGAAAATAAATGCTATTCGGGAGATATGTCATAGTGTGAGAAATAGTTTGTAGGATAGTAGTTCCTGATAGGGAGTATTTGAGTAGTACAGAATAGCTGAGGTAAGCAGTGAGGAGATGAGATGTGGCAAGTTAGGAGGAGAGCAGAAAAGATTTTATGTGATACAGGGACAGAGCCATGATTGCAAGAGGTGTGACTTTAGTGATGTCTTGAAAAGTGAGATGGATGGTGCAGAGGAGATACTTTGGGGGAGGTTATTCCATTCCCTAGCAATGGTGTGGGAGAACAGACTTTTCCCTGCAGTGTTATTGGCTTTGGTTATGCAGAGCAGGGTTTTGTTGGATGAGCATAGAGGGCGATTTGCAGAATATTGATTTAGAAGCTGGTTTAGGACTGGGGTTTTCTGAGGGTTCCTTATTATGTTGAAGGTGAGGACTAACTGATGATAGCTGATTAGCTGAGGGAGTTCTAACCACTGTAGTTTCTTTAGGGCAAGACAATGATGACTTCTAAAAGTGGAGTTGTTAGTGACTTTTGCAATTTTATTGTAACATGACTCTAGCTTGTTTAGGTCTGTTTTCCTGATATGAATTAGGATTGGTGATGCATACATTAGGGTAAATAAGAGGTGGGTTTGGGCTAAGTAGATTCTAGCTTGGTCCCATAGGAACTGTTTGTGTTTGTATAGGGTTCCTAGTTTCTTATGTACCTTTGTGATGGTTTCTGAGATATGGACATTAAAGTTTAGATTGTTATCTATTTCAACCCTGAGCAGCTTAGTGTGAGGGAGGAGATTGTGGTCCCATTTTTGGAGGTGATAGTAAAGGCAGGAGGTGTGGATTTGGATTTTTGGGGGGTAAAAAGGAGTAATTTGGTCTTGTTGGGGTTTAGAATGAGTTGGATATCGGCAATCCATTGTTCCACGGAGCAGAAGGATTCTTGGGTGAGCTTTTGAAGAGTGGTTATGGATGGGGCTGAGCAGATTAGGGTGGAGTCATCTGCGTTCTGTATAAGTGATGCATGCAGGGTGGAAGTATGTAGTTTGTTAGTGAAAATGGTGAATAGTAGAGGACCCAGTATTGATCCTTGTGGGGCGCCTATAGTGGTTGGTAATAGAGTTGATAGTGTACTTCGCCATTTACTGATTGTTTTCTGTCAGAGAGATAGCTTCTAAACCATGAAGTAGTAGAGAAGGTGAAGGATAAGGTTGACAGAGTGTCTAAGAGTAGGCTATGGGAGACCATATCAAACGCTTTTGATCTAGGAATATGGCTGAGACGAATTTGTTGTTGTTTCTTAGATGGCTAATCTGATTGGTAAAGGAAAGTAGAGCAGTGGTTGTGCTACAGTTTGGGTGGAAACCATGCTGTGTAGGGGAGAGGAGGTTATGTGAGGATAAGAAGTGCATTACCTCGGTGTGAATACATTTCTCCAGAAGTTTGGAAAGGGGGGACAAGATAGCAACTGGCCGGTAGTTTGATAGTTTATAGGAGTTTCTGCCTTTGTGAAGGGGAATTATATGTGATACTTTCCATAGATGGGGTATGTAGGTTTCTTGTATAGAGTGGTTTATAAGAATTGAAATGAGGTAGGCTAGTGATTCTGCAGCTAATTTTAGAAAATTTGTGGGTAAACCATCTGCTGTGAGTGTGGTGGGTTTTAGTTTAGAGAGTAGCTTTTTAAATGAAGAGGTTGGTACAGGTGAGAGTGTGAAGGTGGGTATGTTAGTTTGTTCTACAGTTGGGGTGGTTTTAATGTTCTTGTTGGATAGTTGGATAGATTCTGTGAAGTGATGGTTGAATTCTGAAGCTATGCTATCATTATTAGAATTGTTGTTGGGAGATGGGGTGGTGGTTTTACCTAGTTTTAGAAGGGTATTGATGGCCTGCCAGAACCTTTGGGGGTTTCTAGAGTGCTTGTTTTGGATGTCTAAGAAGTAGTTCTTTTTATCTACTTTTGTTTAGGTTTTGGCCTTATTTCGTAGTTCATGATATTTCTGTCTGTCTTGGATAGTGTTATTCTTTTTCCAGCTTTTCCAGGCATTGTCCCTGTCTTTTATTAAGACTTTTCTTGCCCTATTTAGCTATGGGGCATAGTTAACTTTAGTCCTGAGTTTCCTGATGGGACCTAGTATATTTAGTACATTCATAAAATTAGCATTAAAAAAATAA
The DNA here is from genome assembly GCF_019279795.1 of Protopterus annectens. Taxonomy (NCBI): domain Eukaryota; kingdom Metazoa; phylum Chordata; order Ceratodontiformes; family Protopteridae; genus Protopterus; species Protopterus annectens. Next base: position 1,090,583,751 of record NC_056744.1, read on the forward strand.
ACTGCCTGGTCTAAAGGTAGAGTTTTTAGTGTATTCCAGTCCTGTTGATGGAGCATACTGTTAAGAGTTTGTGGATCTACTTTGTGCTCGTCCCTAGTCTCCTTGAATAGGATGGGTTTGGGTATTTTTGCCTGTTTACAAAGGAGGAATGTGGGGCAGTGATCACTCAATGTATCAGGTAAGCAGCCCACATGATAATTTTCTGTGGGGATATTAACTAGTGTCCAATCTAGAGGTTCTATTGGATTTTTTGTTTACTCTGGTGGGTTCTTGGATTAGTTGTGAGAATCCAAATAAGTTAATATGGTTTGAGGGTTAGTTGGGGTTGCAGGCTAGCCAATGTAAGTTTAGGTCACCTATCAGAATGGTTTCTTGGGGTAGGTTGATTGTGGCCCATTGTAGTATCTCTTCTATTATAGGTGAGTTATTTCCTGGAGGAATATAACTGCAGAGGATGTTAAGTCTCTTTTTGTTTTTAAGGGACATAATGGAGCCTAATGTCTCTGCATTCTGGAATTTGGGAATTGGGGTTTTTAGTGGTTGAAGGTTGAGTGTATTTTTAAATAAGATTGTAACTCCATCTCCCTTTTTGGTACCTCTATCTTGCCTTAGGATGTTATAACCTGGGGGAAGAATTTCTTCATTTTGTGTGGCAGGTTTTAGCCAGGTCTCTGTAATGGTTAGTATGTCTGGGGAGTAGTGGGATCTGAATGCGTGAAAGTCATGTAGTTTGTTGTATATACTATGTGTGTTTATATTGATAATAAGTAGGTCTGACTTGTGTTTCTGGGATAGGATTAGGTTGCTTGGACCTGGGTTTGGGTGTATGTCCACTGAGATTATTAGACATTTTCTGAGGAATAGAGTGAGTTTTATGGCATAGGCTATATCTATGTGCTTTTTGGGTACTGATGTCTTTAAAGGGTCATTTGCATACATCCCATGTGCCTGTAATACAAGATATTTAAGGAATCACACAGTGGAAACTTTGGCTAGATTTTTCTTTTAGCTTTTACTGATTGGTTTGTTTGTGTGACCTTTTTGCTCATTGTACATAATGATAATTTAAAGTGGAAATGTAAATGCCATATTGGCATCTCATCATAAATGGGTGAGACACACATATTGCTCTAAGTCTTATATGACAATTTATTCATAAAAGTATGCTGTTAGTGTACTTTTAACTTACACTGCACCAATTATTTTGGAATGGAGCCCCATGTTGGTGTTGCATGCTATACTTGTCTTGAGATGTAGTGATACATATATATATATATATATATATATACATATATATATATATATATATATATATATATATATATATATATATATATATATATACCTGCGTGCTGTGCACATTTGTGATTTGTATGCATACTGATGGCTGATATGTCATTAAATCAATACGTAATAACAGAATTATGCCTAATAAACTGACTACTGCATCCCATGTAATGAATTGGAGTAACATAATGACAATGAATCACAGGCACACTTGTCCATACAAAGCCTGCTATTCATATAATCAATATCTAAATATAAGGACATTGAAAATGCTGCATAATCAAGACAATTTACTTGTTATTATCATAACTGTGTGTCTTTTATTCTTCAGCATATAAATTAACCCTATGGGCTATACCTGCTGACAATTATAGTAAAATGACAAATGTACTATATTGTGATATACCTTGAGCAAACATTTCACATGTCCTGTCTCATATGTTTTGATGATGTTAATTGTGTATCATATGCTCTCTTTATAATTATGTAGGTGTGCATCTGATTATGTTTTATTACAGACATATTTTGCATTTGACTGTGATGTATGTTACATACAGTTTTTGCCTTACATCACATATGGTGTTACAGTTGGATAAGGTCATACAGTATTGTAATACGACACACATAATAGTTACTGTATGTTGAATGTGTAAGTTTGTATGACACATTAAGTAGTCATTGCTTTTGTAGGAATACCTGTTGTGTATGTATAATGTTTTCCCTGTTGACAAAAACAGCAACAGTGGGTTCAGGTACAAAAGCCAACTCACAGTTTATCCAGGAATTTTATTCAATAAAACACATGAAAGGTGTAGTCACATAAAAATCGAAAAGATATAAACAGTATTCCAAGTGCTTTCATCTCTGGTGAATCAGAGACTTTTTCAAGGAAATTAGAAAACTGTTACTGAGCTCAATTTAAACAAACAGATCCACCCCCAATTAACATTGAACCAATAGAATAAAACCATATAATGAATATTCATAAAGCTCATAAATATTCAACAGTCACAGTACAATTCAACCACAGAGCCCATGTCATGATAAAAAATACACTAAAATGTACAGCAAATGACACACCAATCCCCAAAAATCATGCCCGTGTCAAAATAGTATAAGTAAAAATGTTATTAATAAACATATACATATGTACATATAAAATGTAAAGTTATATAAATACATGCAAAAAATGTATATCAATTCATTTATCTATTTAATGCTTTTAACTTCAAGAAACAGGCTAAGTATAGAGCATCATTGATACTCGGCCAGTTTATCACATTAGTTTTAATCTGCCATAGTGCCTCTTGTTTCTCCAGTTGTAGGGTCCAGGGGTCACCCCTTGGGTCTCTGTCTAAAATATCAGTTATCGTAAATTTAAAATCATTCCCCTCGTACTCCTTACAGTGTTTAGTGAGAGCATTCATCTCTTTGCCTAACCTAATGTCCCTTAAATGCTCATATATCCAACATCTTAACCTTCTTTCCATTTTCCGATGTAGAAAGTGGGACAAACCATACATAGGGCACAGGATACCACCCTTTCAGTTTTGCATTTGGTCTTCCTTCCCAGTTCTATAGTAACCCCATTGATAATGAAAGATGAGCCCTCAAGAATATGTGTGCAAGATGAACTAGCCCCATATTTCCTCATGTAACCAGTCATAGGTCCCCTCTTACAAGATTCAAGGAAAATTTTAAGCATCCTACCCCTTCTATATATAACATTCGGTCTTTCACCCACCCATTGTCAAATGTCATTACAGGATGCAATAATTACCCAATTCTTATATAAGATATCCATAATTAATTTACAGGACCTATTATAGGTCGTAACTATAGCTGAAGTCTACTGTGTTAATCCTATGCCCCTTTCAGTTCCATTCTGGTCCACAATGACCAAGTACGAGTCATCTGTGTTATCAGCATTTGCTTCAATTACTATTTCATTGGGCCCATAATAGGTAGTAACACAAGTGGAATCTCCATAAGTTACTCCTATGGTCCTATTGTTATCCTTATTAAGATTGGGTATATTTATCAAACAAGTTTCATCCACATCATGATTAAGGATAGCCTTGAAATAACCTTTCAAAACCTCAAAAAAGACCTCATTCACAAGTGAGTTAGGATAACCCCTTCTCAAAAATATTTCCTTCAACAGTTTACATTCATTTAAAATTGCATCAAAAGAGGTAACCATTTGGGCAGCCCTAACTAGCTGACCTTTTACCACCCCCTTCTTTTGTTTATAAGGATGACCACTATCAAAGTGAAGGAAACTATTTGAATATGTCTTTTTGTGAAAGATTTCAGATTGAGAAACCTTCCTGGACCTATTCTTAACTAGTTTAACATCCAAATATGCTATTTCTTTCTCATTGGCATTCCCTCGTAGATTTTGGACACAGGTAAAGAATATCTTATGATTATCCTTGGCTAGGGATGCTATTATAGCTTTGCACATTACTTTGGAGGACTTTACAAGCTTTCTGATTTACTTGTTCAAGCTATGGAGGGAATTACACCTCAGATGAGCCAGTTCCCTCTTGTTCTTAAACATCATTTTCTTCCTCTTGTTATATAACCTGCTTATACTTGTAATCTACCAGTGAGTCTTGTTTTTTTTTTTTGTGTGGACCTGGTTTTGATTTGGTTTTGATTTGGTCAGGTACAGTTGAGTCTATACAGTTAAGTTTTTATTTAGGACATTTGAGTACACCTCTGCATACGAGATATTGCTGTCAATGATTTTGGGGGTTATAAAACCATCACTTAGTAGGCTGAAGTTTGCTTTGGAAAATGTTTTTGTTTTTTTTTTTCTTCTGTGGGGATGTCAGGTGCAATAGTTACTTCAAATGAGACTGATTTATGGTCCAAACTTACCAGGGAGGGCATCACACAGGGGTGAGTGCAGTGACCCCTCCCCTTATCTCAGAAAAAATTGCTCTTCACTGTTATGCAATGATTTCAGACTTACGTAAGTAACAGGAGGAGTGCAAGGGTAACCCCCCAACTAAGTGATACAATGCTTGCAAAAAACAAACAACAAACTTCGATTGTCACTATTTCAGTGTGACACTTAATGATCACATTGCCATGTGTGGACCCATATCCAATGCCTGTCATGAAACCAAAACACAGTAATATAGTAAATTAGAGTATGTGCCTTTAAATGCATGCATGTCATTTGGCTTTCTTCTATTCTTCTTTATGGAAGATACTTACATTGAAGATATCATGTAGGTTGGTCAGTGAGTGCACAGACTGACCAGCGATATTCAGGTGTTGCCCCAGCACAGCTACACACATTGCATCTAATGGCAAGTACCCATTAGATGTACTCACTGAGCATGACACATACCATATAACATATGCTAACATGAACATATGCAGATATGACAAAACACAGATCATTTCAGGGCACAACTGACAAAGGTATACATACACAATCAATTTGTCATACCACTGTTTGATAAACAAAAGGAACACACATCAATGCTACACATACATATCTGTATTATACAATAACATGAAAAAAGGGGAAATCATGCAGGACATAATGTAGAAATTTTAATTTCAGCAAACACATATCACAGTACAGTAGTACTGCAATGATAGGAGCCAGCTATGGGTACTACACTGTTGTATACACTCTAACGCACTGTCAGGTGACCTCACTGATGTCTCACATCATGGTTCCTCCCCAACCATGTATTGGCACATCTTGCCCTGGCTGTTCCACAACGGACATGGATGGGATACAATACCATGATAAGATGAATAAGTTTGACTGTGAGTTGAAGGCCTTGTGACTGGCGGAACCTCAACAGATGGGCCAGCAGTCAAACTCTGTGCAAATTAGACCACAGACAGTAATTCTTGATGGCCAATGGTGGTTCTGTGGACAGGTGGCCTGCCTCTCACAAGTTGCAATCTACTGAGCACAATTATGGAATGCAGAATCTTGCTGGCAGTATAACACTGCTGCAGAACCATAGAGACCAAGTTTTCCAATGACCATGCCACAGCTAGCAGACTGTCATTCTGAGTGGCCAGTGCAGCCATAATCTCACTGTGTCTGCACTCTTGTCTTTCCTTCTTGAAACTTAGCTGGTGTGCCACATGGTCTGTGGCACGAGCAAGTGCATCGACATCTGAACAATGTACAGCAGTGCTCTCAACTGTGGTGTGTTGGTCAACGGTCTCACCCTGTTCAACATCCACTGTGGCAGCTTCCTCTGAATGGCTAGACACGTGGATCTCCACATCTGAGGCTACATCTACTTTAACATTACTGTCAACCTCATGGATGGACTCTCCAAACAACTCAAAGTCCTCTGTGCCAGGGGCCATACTACCATGCTGAGACACATGATGAACAACATCATGATTGCTGGATCGGCTGCTGGATGATACAGATAGCTGATGTGCTACAAGATACAAAGACACAGATCAGGACAGTGTGGTTACATCACATGATGGATATCAAGGACATATGGCATATATCTCACTGCAATGTTACAAATACTAATGACTTAATTTGCAGTCTACTGTATACTTGTTTCGTGAAATGCACATAAAGTAAGTATATAATCTGTTTACATGGCCAACATGCATAATATATGTGATGCATCAAACACAACATCTAGCAAACACTCAGAGGAAGATGGTGGTGTTACACTGGGATGAACTTCAACTAGTGTTGTTTGTCTTTTTGGCTTTTCCCGGTTAGGGGTCGCCACAGTGGAACTCCGGTCCGCTAATGATTGGCAGTAGATTTTTATGGTGCCGAGTTGCCAGCCCTGATGCACAACCTTCAATGAAGGTACGCCCATTCATGCATGTCTCCACACAGAAGACGCTCTAGCTGAGAATCGAACAGGACAACGTCTTACAGTGAGGCGACAATGCTACCGCAGCACCACCACCACAGTCCACTTCAGCGAAGGCACGCCCATTCACGCATGTTTTTCTGAGGCCACTTGACCATGGGGAGGACATGCAGACTCCACGCAGAAGGCACTCCAGCCTAGGATCGATCCTCTTGCTATGAGGTAACAACGCTACCGCTGCACCACTGCGGATTCGGACTTCAACTAGTGTAAGGAAAAAAAAAAACAACATTACTGATCACATTTACACCTTTATTTATTTTATGTCTGGGTTAGTCCAGCTGAGCCAGAGGCCCATTTTTAGTGAGGACCCAAGGAGAAAAGCTCCAATAAGGTAGATTTAGCATACATTCAAAAGTTATACAAATCTTAGTATACAATTAAATATACTCAAAAATTGTATAGATCAATTTCACAATTGAGGAGAAAAGCTCCAATGAGGCATAAATAACAAACATTCTAAATTATACAAATTATATTATGCAGTTACATTTATGCAAAAACTGTGCAGATGAATTTATCAGTTGAATGAAATGTTTATACAAGGTAAAATGGCAGGTAATAAACATTAATAACAGAAGTTAAAAGTATCAAAGTATAGTAGAGACAAATTTATAACATTATTAGCAAAGCAGCTTTTAGAGAAAATGAGTACAGTAGGCAATAAGGCTGAAGTGTGGCTATTTACATATATACAGTAAGCTAATGGTTTCCCCTTGGTGTACAGAATTATTTAATTCTATATGCCTAAGATAGAGAATAAAGGAGAAAAAGTTTTAGGGAAAGAAAGGTGGGGTGTATGTTTTAAATGGGTGAAAGTTAAAGCATACAGAATGTGTGACATACACATTTCACTTGTATGTGCACTTGAGGATGTTGATGCAGACTGACCTAGGAATGGTAAGAAGGACACAGTGTTAATGGAGGTCAGCTACAGGATGAACAGCAAGGACAGGTATGACGCATAGTGAATAACATACCACTGACAGGCTCCTGCTGTGTAAAAGTTGTGGGTTGTACTGTAGATCCTGCAGTGGGAAAGTAAAGAGAAAGACAGCACAGTCATGTATTTAGCAAAACAAATACTGACAGCATCACTTATACAATGCAGTAATAATGGCTGGAAATACTCATGTGATGGATGTTGCAGCTGTACACCAGATGGCCCTACATTGACAAATATTGACAAAAATATCAGTTATCACGTGTGTTACATATTATTGAATGCTATGACAATATTGATGTAACATATCTGGTCTATCTGCACTGGAAAATGCATGGCCTGCCTCTCCACTGGATGTACCTGTACTGTTAAATATAGTAGGAAAACAACAATATAACAGTAAACATCAGTAGGATGAAATGAGATAGAGGCACTGGCAAGGTAGTGCTCACAGCAACAGTAAAAAGAGACTCAACTGCCAATCCTTGATGTAGGCCCAAAGTATAAAGACCTGTAAATATTAATGTAAACAGCATTACAAATGTTGTTTGGATTGCTTTGTCTGTAACTTGGATGTACCAGTGCATGTAATTATACATATATCCATCATCCTCACATTGTGTGGAAATGTGTTCACAGCTTAACTCTGCTGCTGTAAATCAAAAACAGCAATAGATGACTATGCATGTTACAGCAATATGCAGTGATTATCACAATACACATCCCTGCAATGGAAATAAAAACATACATGTCCATACTGGAACCCCAGCTTCAATCCCACCACCAGGGATGCATTGATTCCCTCTTGCTGTATGCAGTGAGGGCAGAAATATTGTGATGTCATGGGGGGACTGTGGTGGTTCACCACCAGTGTCACCCCTTCATCTCTCATAACGTGTCAATCTGTTGGCTGCACGAGGAATCATGTCTGAGCAGTATCATCTACAGGCCTCACAGGATCGGTTGTGGTCTCTACCTGCAGTGGTCATGTTGGTGAGGTCCATCCAGATTTCATTTCTCCAAACAGTATCACCTGAATGGCCTAGGAGTCTCCTTCCATGTTGGTGAAGAGCATCAATTATTATGTAATTTTCCTGGGGGGAGAAGTTGTCACCCCTAAGATGGTGGATCATTTGAGGGACAGTGATGCACACATGATAATATTCATGTTTGAGCCAATTTACTCATTTCATTATGTGAACAGCATATGCTGACATAAACATTATGCCTTACAGTGCATTGAAAATGTCTGTATAACACCGGGTGAGATGAATACTAATCTTTCTTATTACAAGTAATAACTATGCCTTCATACATAATATTAGTAAAATCAACATAACATGTAATATATTTTAAAGTTTGTATTGGGATTAGATCCCTTGACAATACATTTATATTTCAGTGAGGCCCAAAGCTAACACCATTACGCCACGTGTTTGCTTGCATATCATATTCAAGTACTGCAACAAATAGCAGTCTGAAGAACTTACGGAACATGTGGGTGAACCTCAGGATCCTTAGCCAGGCCACAGACAGTATGAATACATAGTATATTGAGACAGTGTCCTGATACTACCTTTGTAAGGACTCATCATTGAAGATATATCCATAATGGCAACAGCACATGCTTATAACAGTTTTGTTAGGAGATGTGAGATAAGAAATATACGTAATCCCAACATCACATACAATAGAGTCATAATCCGTAGCTTTTTGTAGTTACACCATTGAGTGTAAGAAATAATCATCAAGTATTGCAGGTGATCTGTAAATTATCCTTCATATACTGTTAACATTTGCAATGGAAGTCTCCCTATACAACTGTATATGGGACTGAAATAAACTATTTAGAAGGACAAAACCAGTATGCATAAAGTTCAAGACATCATTCTAGTAAGCTATGACAACCTCTGTTAAAATTTCCATTTTGAGTAAACGTGAATTTAAAAATGTACCTTTTGAAATGAGTTACCACAACAGAAATTCTACCAGTTGACAATGTACCTCTCACTCAGAATCACATAATCAAAGTGTACCTTGTGTGCACCCATCTTTAAGTACCATTTTCACCATACATAATTAATGAGGTTAATTAAAATTACATTTTTTGTAATCCCATTTATGCACATCCATGTAAATTGCTATTCTGTGCCAAAATACCAATTAATATTGCATAAACACACAGTAGGTATCAGTAAATGGTACCATGTATGCCACGTGCCTGTTATCTTCCAGTGATCTTATAACATGATATCAGTGCCCCTTTCAAATATTGATTTGATACATTTACTGATTAGACCATTGCTAAATGTGAACTGAGTGGCACCTCATTCTGTGTTTTTGTATTTTCCAGATTTTTTACTATTTAAAGATCGTGATGGGTGACAACCCTAACCGCTGCACCACCACTCTGACCAATGATCGATGTGTGAAACCATATCACAAGGAAGTATCAATGAAGGATGGGGATCTGCCACACTGGAGTGCAGGTTCATGGTTCCCTATTACGAGAGCGAAAGTTCATTTAAGCGAATCCTTAAACGTTGACACGTATTGAGTGAACCCGAACCGGCATTACAGCGAACATCCAAAACCATGAATTTGGAAATGTCGAATTACCATGGTTGGCCTGTCTGTGGTATAGCTCCATAAGGTAAGTGTGCGGTAGTTACAGACCTTAAGGTTAGGGTGCGGGTTAAGGTAAGTGCATAGATAGTTTATGTATGTAAGATTTAGTGTAGGGTTAGCATTAGGGTTTTGGTAAATGTATGTATGTGGATTATTTATTTTGTTTGTGTATATTTTCCTAGGGGAAGTGTGCGATAGTTACGGACCTTAGGGTTAGGGAGAGGTTAAGGATAGTGCATAGACAGTTGTGTATGTGGGGTTTAGTGTAGGGTTAGAAGTAGGGTTTTGGTGCTTTTTTAGGGAAGAAGTAGGGTTTGGTTAGGGTATGTATGTGGTTTATTTATTTTGTTTGAGTAGATAGTATGTAGCGGGTGGTGGGGTTGGACGACTGTGACAGTTCGAGATTTAAAATTTTGCGGTTTAGTGCGTTCCGTATTTTTGCGGTTCGCGCAATTCATGACGGTGTTATGGTATTCTCTCAAAAGGAGTTTTGTTCTGGTAAGATAGACCACAGGGTCATCACAGCTATGAATACCTGCATTGGAGGGATGTGGAGGAGCTTCAAAGGAGGGTCATAGAGGTGTGAAGGCAGCCCATAGATCCCTACAGTAAGTACCAATATTCTAAGTATGCCTGAGCATTGCTTTGGATCTTACAGATATATCTCTGTGCCATATTTTGTAGATGTACATATGTTTTACAACAGCTACATACATAATTACACATAGCCTTTGTTCTCATACATCATAGATGCCTATAGTGTCTAGGCAACAGATGACTGCACATTTCGTAGTTTTCCATCATAGTCGACTAAATCATCTATTAGACTGTTACAAGTTGGAATACAAACACTTATATAACTTCCTTACATCATTCCACCTAAAAAATTACACAGACAAGTTTATTTAATTTAAAACGTAATGCCTGTCTCATTCCTTACATGTTTTTAGTTATGTATTGATAGCTGTTATTTCTTTACTACGAAAGGTCAAAAAATGTATGCAGTTTCTGTATTTTACCATTTACCATAGGATTTCTAAGAAACACCTGCAGTACCTATTTTCTATAATGAAAGTCTTGATGAATGTTATCTTGACCTGTAAAGCAAATGGCCAGCATGTCTAAATTTTGGTGTGCTGTGGGTTCCAAACCACAAGGGGAAACATATATCTGCACCTGTTACCTTGGTTAACCTCACCCATCATATTTTTTTGAGTAACCTTATTGCAATAGTTTATATTATGGTTTATACTATCTGTGGTAATGACTCTCTGATATGTTATTTCGGATTTCTATGAAAATGGCCATAATCTGTAATGTTCTGATAACATCAGTTTTCTAATAGCAGGGTTTGTACAGCAGTGCCTCTTTATTTAAGAACAACATGCTGCCTGTTAGCTTGGCCTGCAAGGCTACTGGTGAGCATGTCTAAATTTTGACATGTTGTGGGTTCCAAACCGCATAAGAGAAACATATAGCTGTACCTGTTACCTTGATTAATTTCAACCATAGCATTTTTTGGAAGAACCATATTGTAATACTTTAATGTTTATGTTGTGCATGGTAGTGACTCACTGATAGCCTTCACATTTCTATGAATATGACCATAATCCGTAATGTTCTGATAACATCAGCTATTGAAAACAGTGTTTGGAGAGCAGTGCCTCCTCCATCTACCTACTTAACAAAATAAAACTATTTGAAACTTCAACAAGATGTCTTTATCCCTTCCACTGGAAGGGTATCAGAGAGAAAGAGAGAGAGCGAAACAGAGTCTCCTAGATCTGCTAGTTAAAGTGATTTTATCTGGACTAATCCTTTGTACTCTGGTTCTTGTTAGCCCTGTCACACTCTGGGTCACAAGTGGGATACCAGACTTCACTCAAGCCCTCTGGATTATCTGTTTTCTGCTTGTAAAAAAGCTGATAGATTAAGACATAGTCTGAAAGTGGAGCCATGAATAGGAAAAGCATTTTGAAATACTTAAGACACTGGAATTAGATAAGTTATTTTCAAATATAAAGATGCAACTAAGCTAGATGTGTTAAAAGTAAAGCTAATCAGAATGTTTTTGGAGCTGTGATCCTACAGAAAATTAAATAAGATGACTGTGAGTCAAGTGCACTTGTAGATGTGATAAATAGAAACAGATAAATAGAGAAAGGACTGTTAGCAATATGGGGATGTGAGAAATATTATGAACATAGTTATGGCAAAGAATTACCAAAAGCAAAAAGACCACAAACCATTGCAAAGTATTTTAAGAATATATTTGTACTACAAACCTTTTAGATTGCAAAGAATGTCACTTAATCTGCATAAATCTGACCTGAATATGAAATATAGCTAAATGGTAGCCGATAGACTCAGCATAGCAAAGTTACCTGAGTAGAAAAAAAATTTACTAAAAGAACTAGGGATTATTTCAGTTATACCAGAATTAGCAGTAACATAAGAGAAAACAATGAACTGATACTTATATATAACTTCAGTTAATGAAATGTTTGACAATGAGAGAATAATCATCAGACAGAAAAAAAAATAGTCTTATATTTTCTTTAGGAAAACATTTTTGTGCTAAAAGCTTAGTGTTCAATGCTATGTACCATACCTCTCAGCTCTCCAGATTTTCACAGAATATCCAGATTTTTGCCTCATATTTTTGGTCTATTTCTCATAAAATTGTGGTTTTCTGGAAAATCACTAACAAAACATTGAGGACTGAAGTCAGAAAATAGTGGCAAACATCTGAGTTTCAGACTTCATATCCTCAGAAAATTCATATGAATGCAAAACTTACCATTCTAGCAACCTTCTAAGTTTGTAAGAGCAATATTTAACAATGCCCCTATTTTGGGGCCTTTGTCGCCCCATTATTTGTGCCTTTGTCTGGATATCATGGTCTAAGATGTTGAGCGGTATGCTATGTACTGAATATGTGTAACATATTATTCCAAGTATCATGAAGTCATTACATTTAACAGACACTACAAGCAGCAATGTGAGACATTTATTGAGGTCTATGTTCTCAAGACAAGGTATAGCTGACATTCTCATATCAGTTCCATAATATATGGATGAAAAGATTTGGACAAGAGTGAGAGTTTAAGCATGTCTCTGTGTTTCTATGATAGTCACACACTAATGAAAAGGAGCTAAACTATCCAAACAGTTAAGAACCTGATGATTGCCATATTGAAAATTTGGAATCCATGAGTACTCCATTGCAGAACCTCAGTCTCTCACCAGTGGAGTTAGTAGTGGGCATTACTAAAAAACAAAAATCAACATCCGAACCTTTGTTATGCCTCAGATTCAAGCAGTTTAAGAGAGATGCTAGAAAAAAAAACAAAACCACAGAAATGCTACTCTTTAAGCTGCTCAAAAAGATGTCAGAACTGTGCTGGTGAGAGGCAGATAGAGAGAGGGGTAGAGAGAGAATAATAAGCTAATATATTGACAAATGCAGGACTGCCAGCATGAAGCTTTAGAAAATTACTGAGAATTTCAACTGAGTTTTGATTCATGGAAAAGGTAATCAGTTGTACAAAAAAAAAAACTGAAGACACTTCTTCAACACAAGAATGTCTAGCCCAGTAAGATACATGCTGAGAAAGGGCAGATGTACAGAATGCACTATAGCCAGCCATGTGAGAGTACTGACTAGCATGAAGAATGCATCCTTGCCCTGTCTTCAGTGGTACCCAAGCAAACATTGCTGTCTCAAAAAAGAAGAGATCTCCAGAGAATGTTGTTGTGTCTTTCGGCTTTTCCCGGTTAGGGGTCACCACAGCGGAACTCCGGTCCACTAATGATTGGCAGTAGATTTTTACGTGCCGAGTTGCCAGCCCTGATGCGCAACCTTCAACTAAGGTACGCCCATTCACGCATGTCTCCACACATAAGACGCTCTAGCTGAGATCTCCAGAGAATAATCCTGTTAAATATTTTACTTTTGAAAAAACGCTGAAGAAACCAAAGAGAGATGTAAAGCCAGAGAGAGGATGATCATGATACTAAAGACTGAAAAGTTTCAAGGAAATAGTTATAGTTAATGGTTAATTAAAATAATATGTGTACAGTTATACATATTTAATCATTTTTAAATAAAATAATATATTTTATAACTAGGAAACAAAGGATGGTTTACTACCTTGAAATATTTAGATCTTAGAAGGGATCTGTGTGTAATGTTATCTATTATACCTCTTGCTAAAAGTCAAGCACAGGATAGACATCATGGGGTTTGCCACACATTGGAGATGTGTAAGACTTAGTTAAGCATATAAATACATTAATTGATTTGATCATGTAATTTTTAAGAATAGTATTTAAATGTGTTTTTATTGCTTGATGAAGTGCATTAGAGCATGGAAGTGCTAACAATTTTCTTTAATAAATTTGGTGATCTTTTGGTGCATGGTCATTCATCCATTTTATTGTTCATTAAATATGTTTTTATTGTAGACTTTCATTAACTCTTTCTGCCAAATTTTTGTTAATTTGTTGAGCATCATATCAAAATGAGCAGATGTTACATGGCGGCAGTATTTTAACTTCTTTAAAAGTGATCCTGTGAAAATTAAAGAGTAAATTCTGTAAATCCAAGACTGAGTGAGAAAGATAAGATGATGAAAAGGTAGCTTTACCTTGGATGACTGCAGATGAAATTCAGTAGCTGGGAGTATATCAGGAAATACTCAGACTCAGCAGCCATTCAGCATGTCCCACATCAGGAGTATACCGAAGAAGAAGAATGAAATTTAGACACTCTGTGCAACAATCCAGGATCTTACTCATGTCTTCCCAAAAGCAGTAAGTCCGAACCAAGGTTTTCAGTTGCTACCGTCCAAAGTACTGTTCTTTGTATAATTTTATTTCAGGTCTACATGCTCATCTCTTTGGGTTTGGCTTTATTGGGCTGAATGTACCCATAAAGACTAAAAATTAAAAAAGTCATGGGCATTCAGAAGCCATGTAACTAAAACTCTGTTATGTCATTAGGGGCTAATTTGCATATATCCCATGGGCATCCATTACAGGAGATTTAAGATATTGCACAATGAAGTCTCTAGTTTTCTTAACCTTTTTTGCACTTTATACTGAATGGTACTTAAAGATGCATCTCAGAAAACTATGCTTCCAAATCCCACCAAAAGGTCCCTTGCCATAAGTTAATCTTGTATTCATTCATTTGTGTTATAGTGTCTGTTTATTTTATGGTTCTTGTTTATTGTACCACCTCTATATGTTTTTGTACTGCAGTAATTTTATATGCATAACTGTGAACAGTTAAAATAATGTAAACTGCAAATGCCAGTCAGGAGGTTGAAATTAGTTCTATAAATCTTCTCTGTCTGACATATGGAATTAACTATGAATTCCTAATTTCCAATTTTATGCTTATTTTACATGTTTATTAAAAACATTACAGTTATTTTCAAAGATCAGGCCACTATTCTTATCCTAGTGTATAGCAAACAGTGGTTTAACAGTTACAATCTGCAGTAGTAATGCATGTTTTACTGCAAATCTTGGTTGCTTGTCCCTGTTCTTTCCTATGTCATAATGGTAAAGAACATCAAATAAATAATACTGGCAGTTTTAAAATATGTTCTCATCGGTGAAACAGAGCTATTTTGTCTCCATCTCATAGTGACTCCTCACAGTAATACCAGAGATCCATGCAGACGTTCACTTTGTTAATATTATACATGCCATTGCAATAGCATGCTGGCTACTGTTTATTAAATGGTTACATTCACATTATACTAGATACAAGAGGGAAACAGATGCCTAAACTCAACAATGAGTGTTTTATCCACAAACAAAAAGCATATCGCATCACAATTGGTTGCAATTATAAGGGAAACTGCTTTGAAGGAATATGACATTTTAAGGATCCTTAGAACAAATAAAGCACTAAGTTCAAAGTAACAAGACAATATGCAGCACTTTTATTTTATTTTATTTTATTTTTTAAAAGGCAACAAATGTATACTTCAATTGAAATAGTGGTCTGATTATTCTTAATTAGTTGAAATTAACTAGCTGTAATATGATATAATATGCTGCACATTTAAAAAATATCTTGTATCTAACTACTATTGCAAAATAAAGCAGCAGTTTCAGCCATGTATATATACAGATCAGTTAATGATTGCCTACAGTACAGTTATAACATATTCACCACGTAAATGCTGTATTAATTAGGATGACCAAAGAATAAACACAGCTGTTGTACAAAGCTGCTTCACATTTTAAGTCATACAAAAAGTGTTGTATTCTTCACATTTGTACATTGTCTGGGGAAACTGCCTGGTGTTTCTTTAGTTTATAATGCACCATCCTTTTTTATTGCATAAGAATCAACTTGATATAAGGAATATGAACAATGTATTTTTACAATTATTTCAGCTTTTAACTTACTCAATCTAGTGAGTCTTGTCTTTGTATAAGTCAATGATACAGTACAGTACAGTATAGTAAATGCATAACAGTACGCCACACTTGTATTATGACAAAAGGAGCGGCTCTGGTTCTTTAATGAATTTGTCATTATACTTTTCCTTCATTCCACCATTTCTGATCCCTTTACTCCATCTGTCTCTTACTATCTTAAATGAATTTATGGATTCTGTTTCCTTCACCCATTCAGTTTCTTTGGAGTTCAAGCGCACTACTTTGCATCTTTTGATACTGAATTTCAGATATCATATTTCTGCTTTTTTGCACAGCCTTTATATGTCCTTCCATGGACTAATTCCCCTTCCTGCAATGGTGCACCTATCTTTGTGTCATCAGCAAAGAGCAAAATCCTGTTCTCTGTTCCTACAGATGACTGACATAAACTCCTTGAAGAAACCTGAATCCAGAAATTATTACTGTGGTGCCCCATTAGTTGCTTCTCTTACAGCTGATTGGTCAGGATCCTGTCTGACTGTGAGTACATCTAATGAGAGGGAGATATTTTGGCAGTCTCTTTCACATATGAGTCTTTCATTTGTCTGAGCTGGATGATGGTGATACACTGTACTGATTCACTGACACCAAATCGTCCTCCTTCTCTTATCTTATTATAAGGATGTTTAGCCTCAATTATAACCATTTCCAGTTTCTCTCTCACTTCATGAGGAGGTATTTTCTTACCTAATTTTGTATTTGAAGCAATGCCTTATTTGACAAAGGGAGATACCACTAGCACAGCTACCTGGAATTCTGTAAATAATTATATGTATTTTGTGAATATCAACATGATTTATATTAGATGCTTGTGTTACCAATGAATTAGAACTGTATGTCATGTGTATATCAAACTGCTGGTACAGAAGTGTGTGTTGAAAAGGTTTTTGCAAAGTGCTGTTTGAAATGTAACCATAATGTGCCCTACTGGAAAAGAACAGAAATGTACATGCACTATTGTAACTGTTTAAATGCACACATTTTAACAATGGGAACTGGAATACAGGAGGTTAACTTCAGAAAAATTGTTGAAAGTAAATTACTTTATGGCTATGCAATAAAGGATTGTATCTTTCAGTTTCAAGGCAGCTAGAGACCTAATGTCTGTACTAGGGAGCTTTCTGTATTGTCTCTAGGGTGAAATAATTACTAGTCTTGACATGTGGAGGAATGTAATTGTTTTATGGCTTTCAGCATCTGCCAAAGATTTGAGGTCAATGTATTTTCACTGGTAGATGCTAAATACTGCCAGATTCTAGCAGTTGGGGTTTCACCTGGGATAGAGTCAGATGACAAGACATGATGTCTTTCTGCAAGCTAGCCCAACAGTAATATCTGAGATATTAATTTGAGAGGTCTCTTAGTGAGACAGGGCATCCTGTGTTCTGCCCTGGACTGGACAAGAACCATTCACCACAACATTTGCATTGCTCTAATTATGTAAGTTAATTAGGATATACTAATTCTCTTAGATTCAGTTAGGAATATAGGGAAGCATAGTTTAGATATTTTTCTTTATTTATTTGAAACTATCCTACAATGTTGTTTTAAATATTTCCTGTGATTTTCAACTCTGATTTCATTGTGAATTTATATTCAGTATTGTCCTGTTATTTTATTATTTATTATTAAATGTATTTAAACCTTTCATTGTGACTGACCTGTGTAGAGATATTTGAGTTTTGAGAGTATTTGCGTATTTATTTGGTGACACCGTGTGGGCCACTTCTAATAGCCTTGCTCTTGGTCAAACTACCATTTGTATTAATATTAATATTATACAGCAAGATTTGACACCATTTGTTAAGGGCCTTACAGTAGCTGATAAGGAGTTGGCTGATGGCAGTGATAACTACCTTGTAGTCTGGGCAAAAGGGGGCATAGCTAGTAAACCTGTGCCAGCCTTTTCCAGGTGTGTTTGTTTGTTTGTTTGATTGTGTGTGTGTGTGTGTGTGTGTGTGTGTGTGTGTGTGTGTGTGTGTGTGTGTGTGTGTGTGTGTGTGTGAGCTGCTTCACCAGGGATACAAAGCACTGGTTGGACAGAGAAGGTGCTGGAGGTCTTGGCTTGGCAACTTATTGGGAATCTGGAGAAAGAGGGAGAAACTAGCCCCAGACTAATTGTGGTCTCTGTGTGTTCTTAAGGGAAATTGCACTTGATGCAGAGAGCTGCATCTGGAAATAATGTGTGTGTACTTGTCATCCTCCCAATCTATGTCCATCACCGTTGCCAGTGGTGAGGATTAAGGCTTCTTCATTACTGGTTCAGTGGTGGGTTGTCACAGGTTACACAGATTGCCACTACCAATCCAACCTTCCCCTCTCTGTCATTTGGAAACAAATTGTACCCTAACACTTTTCCATTTCCACTTACCTCTGTCCCATGTTAATGTAATTCCTGCAGTTTTCATCTTTCCTTCTTCTCCTGCATCACAGTTTGCAGCTTCCCTCCTTCCTTTCTTCTTTCCCAGTCATATTGCATTGCATAGTGATACAATCCACTCATACTCTTAAACTTTGTTAAGCTCTATGACTTTTTTTCCCTTTGAAGAACCTGAGTACATGCCCATCACTTCTACATCTATGATCCCTTTCCTATTCTGTCTTAGCTTAGAGGTATGATTAAGTTATAGCTTTCCAACCTCAGCTTTGAGCATCACTATCTCTTCCAGGTTAAGAAAGAACTTGTCCCTGACATAGAATGTGCTTGTTATCTGTCCCTGATCCCCTGTGCAGTTTGATGCCCTTCTTCATTGTCCAGTACTGCAGCAATTCATTGTAGTTATAAATCCTCTTCTTCTTCAATGTATTGACCAGTGGTACAGGTATCTCTTTTGAGAAAACTACTGCTAACTCCCTACCTTGGAATTTCTGCTGCCACACTCATGGACCTTCCATTGAGAGTTGATTTAGATCTTATTTCACAAGGCCCTACATGACACATTTCCAACAGTGAATTAATGGGCATTGGCCAGTGGAGCTTAAATAAATGTATTTTAACTACAGAGCAGTGTCTTTTTTAACAGATAAAACATAATGTAAAATGAACTACTGCTAACTAGAAAATGCTAAAATGAAGAAATACGCCCTTCACTACTGAAATAACTGCTAACAATTATTAAAAAAGAAAATCAACAACCAGACCATTCAACAGACCAGGATCCAAATTTGCATTAAGGGCTTTTGTCCACATAATCGTTCAAACTTCTTTAGAATACCTTTCAAGTTTAAAAACAACATTAAATACCTCCCATCATTATCACATGATACATTACCTTACCAGTCATTACATCCGGTTTTGTTTATCCTTTAACATACATGAAATAGCATTAGTTTAGTTAAGATTGGGCAATTTCTCAGTATTTAATTTTATCTGCCAATATAAATCCCTAATCAATATAAAGTGCCAAAATCTCCTCCTCTGTCATTCTGTTAAACTTTATCTATCACATTTTTTTTTAAATTAGCACAAACCATAAAATGTTTGACAAGACTTTCTTATTTACTTTTTTTTAAGAATAGCATATATATGTTGATATATTCAAGTCCTTAAGGCCTTTTCCATCTTACATAAAAGCTATAAAGTATTTTGAAGAAGTCGGAACAATTGTGTGGATAAAGGTGCTTAATAAAAATTTGGATCCTGGTCTTAATTATCATTTATTTTCACTTATTTTATTGCATTTGCACTTGTCTATCATTTTATCTGTGCCTTATAGCTAATTTATCACATTTGCATTGTTTTAAAGCAATTTGCTAATTAACTGCATTTCATTAATGTTTAACTGTATTTCATCACTATTTACTGCAATTCATTACTGTTTAACTGCATTTTACTGCATTTCATTACTGTTTAACTGTATTTTGTCATACTGTGAGTTCTGTTTTTGTCTGTAAATGGTTAACCTGTTTACTGTGTTCTTAACCTTTAAATTTAGTAGCATAGTCTGGATACAGGTTTGCTGCATACAGAGCTGTTTGTTTTTGTCTTCTAGCAGCCATCTTGTGTTTGCCTTCTGTGTGTCTGGCAGCCATCTTGTGTTGGTAGGGGCCTATCTTCTCTGCTAGTGAGAGTAGCAGTGAGAGTAGTAGTGAGAGTAGCAGGGCTGCTTGGACCTTGTCTGGCACAAGCTGATTGGTAAAGAGAACAGGGGCTAGCAGGATTGGCTACATTTCTGTGTTACTAGAATCTTCTATTTTTGTGGTATTTAAACCCCATGTTTGAGCTGGTATGGGCTTGTTTGCACATTATGTACTGCAGCTGCACTGTTTTTAACCCATTGTGAGGTATTCCAGCTACAAATTATCAATTAGTGGCACTTGTGTGATCACCTAGTAGTACTCATCTTAGAACTTCAACCCTTTACCCCCTTAGCTTTCTCTGGCCTCTCTCCCTCAGATACTGACAAATATAGATGGACAATTTCCTATGGTTTTTCCTGTCGGTCTGGTTGATATGGGCATCCTGAGACAGTGTAGCAGCTGCCTCATGTACACAGACAACCCTCTACTTCTACCACATAGGAACACAATTTGTGAGAGATGCAATTACATTAAGAACCTAGAGTCTATCCTCTCTCTCCCTCACAAGCCAGTATATCTGGCACTGAGAAGGTTGTCAATGCAAACACCACACCTCAAATGCCACCCACACATACACAACACACAACCACATTTGCAGAGATACTCAACAAAGATATACCCAAATAAAAGAGACCCCAATGCAAAAACACATGCAAACTCCATAGTCCACCACACCACACATAGTCCACACATCTGTGTTTCACAGCTACTAAGGCCTAACCAAAAACCCAACATATTAGTAATAGGAGACTCCATTGTGAGACACACAGATGTGCCCCTCACCAGATTGGATAAGGAGAGACTCACAGTTAATTGTTTGTTGGACTATATGAAGAGAGACATAATCAAGCTCACTGAATATGTGTTCAGGCAGATATGTCCCTAGCCTTAAGCAGCATTCTACCATCATCCAGAATGATGCCTCAATATAAACAGAAAATGACTGACTTTAGCAATTTGCTTAGTTTCTGGTGACATTCCAAGGGGATCCAGTACCTGACAGCCTGGAAAGATATGACTGACAGACCACAATGCTTTGCCAGAGATGGAATGCATCTGTCTCCTTTGGGCTTCAGGCTTCTAGCAAAGGCTCTTGCCTCCCCCATAGTGCCTTTTTCAGACAGTGCCATGAGGTCAAAACTACCAACATGAAAATTCCATCAAAAAGCAAACTAAAGGTCTTGCTGCTAAACGCTAGGACTCTAAACTTGAAACTGTACTCATTGCAACCATTCTTAACCCTGGAAACTGCTGACATTTGTGCAGTCACAGAAACCTGGTTCAAAGCTGTGATGAGCACCCCCAGCCATGCCAGGTTACTCATCCTATCATACATTCAGACCCCAAATTGTGGGCAGCAAAGTAAAAGGAGGTTGAGTTTCAATATATATTAAATAAATGCATACCTCCAGGCTGGTCAAACAGTATGACACACAGGAGACACTCCAGGTGCAGTTAACCATTGACAAGACCCCTTTTCAAATCATAGCTAGCTACAGGCCCCCAACTTTGACTCAAGATGCTCACTCCACCTATCAAGATTCAACCCGTTACCCTGATCCTGGACGACTTTAACTATCCAACAATAGAGTGGAAGAACTACTCATGCCAAAACACAAATGGTTACAGATTCCTTGATTTCATTAAAGCAAATGCCTTGGACCAGCTGGTTGACACACCCACAAGAGGTGATAATATCTTGGACTTGGTATTAGCCAACATGAGTAACCACTGCAGCATCCCTACAGTGTCAACCTCCCTAGTAAGATCTGACCACATAGTGGTCACTTTCGAAGTCACCATCGCCCTTGACCCCCCTAGCTAGGGTCAAACAAAAACAACTTCTCCAAAGCTGATTACAACCTCCTGAGGAAAGGTATAAGCCACTTTAAAGCCCCCTCCCTGTCTGTAGGAAATGGCACAAATGTCCAAACCTACACAAAAGTGCAATACAAGCATTTATATAGCTGCATGGAATCAGGAATACCCAACAGGACAAAATCCTCCTCCTCAAGGAAGAGTAAACCTGTCTGGTGGACATCTGCAATAAATAAACTTTATAATAAAAGGAAAAAAAATGCTGTCCAGGAACATGAAGGAGCAGGTGCCTAACTGGAAGCAATCTCTCCTTAGCCTGAACAGGCAAATAAGAACACTAGTGAAATCTTGCAAAAGCAAAATTTGAGTCCAAACTGGCCACATCTGCTAAAGACAGTCATAAAGCCTTCTTTACATATTCCCCCAGTCTCAAAGGAAGCACTTAGATCTGCTCAGAACTGGTGGTCAAGGACACTACGTACACAATTGCCTTAGATGTACCCAACCTGCTAGCAGACAGGTTCCATGAAAACTTAATCTCTCTGTCCCCCATCAGTAAATCAAGACATCCCCAGCACCTGCCCCCTCCCCTTATCTCTGGGTCGAAAGTCATCAATGACCTCTCAAAGGCAAAAAATATAGCCTCCATGGGACCCAATAACATCCCAGACAGCATCCTATATGAATTTAGGCAGGAACTTGCAGAACTATTAGGCACCCTATTCCACCAAAGCCTGAGTACCAGGTTCATCCCAGCTGAGTGGAGAACAGCCACGGTCATCCCTTTGCACAAGGTGGAGTGCCCACTGATCCAGAAAATTATGCGCCCCTCAGCCTAACTAGCTTGATCTGCAAGGCCATGGAACAGATTATCATGGACCTCATTAACAAGAACACTGGCAACCTCAAGCAGTCAATCCCACACAGTTTGGTTCTGTCAAGGGATGGTCATGCCTTTTAAACTTGGTCAACTTCTTTGAGACAGTTACCAAAGCCACGGACAAGGGGAAGACTGTGCACACTTTCTACCTTGACCTAGCCAAAGGCTTCAATACTATTCCCCACTATGGTATAATGGATAAACTCTCTCAACAAGACATCATCTTTACCAGATGGGTAGCAAACTGTCTCACTAATAGAACACACCTAGTCAAAATAGGAGAAGCCCTTCTGAAGCAGTAGACCCATAATGAGTGGTGTACCCCAGGGATCAGTCTTGGGTCTTCTGTTGTTTGGGATATACTTTTCTGAGGTTCAGGCCAAAACCAGCTGGCTATGGCTGACTACATTTGCAGAAGACTGCAAGGAGGGTGCTGTCATCAGTTTCCCTAATGATGTTGACATCCTCATAGAGGGGCTCACCCAAACAAATGACTGGTGCCAGAAACATGGCCTCAAACTGAATGACAAAAAATGCATCATCATCATGAAGAGTGTCATCCCCAGAAATGATCACATTGATAACAAGGTCCTAAGCATGCAATCAGTTGTGAGGGACTTGGGCACCCAGGTTTATAGCAACCTGACTTTTTGACCACTATATTGCCTCCACTGTACGGAAAGCTTTCTATATGGCCCACCTCATTAGGAAGGGTATCTCATCCAGGGACAAAGAGGTCATAACATCCCTGTATTCTTCCCTTATAAGACTCATTATTAAGTACAATGCCCCTTTCAGCATGTACCTCACAAAGCACATGCAGCAGCTGGAGACCACAGAGGTTCCTCACCAGGAGAATCCAGGGTCTCAAACAACTAACCTACACAAATAGGCTAAAAGCCCTGTCCCACTACTCAATCTTATACAGACTCCTCAGAGGTGACCTCTGTCTGGCATACAAAGGAATCTCAGACCCCCACCTTGATGGGGCTGCTACATATCCAGAGGTCAAGTTCCACTTAAGTAACCCTCACACTTACCTCAACCTGGTCTGTGACATCAGTAGGACATGTTGGCGGGACAGATTTGTGTCTCTGAGACTCCCCCTTCTGTGGAATAGACTCCCTCTCCATGTTAAGCAGAGGACCTCATTATCCCTTTTTAAGCACAAACTGGATGGGGAACAGAAATACACCCCTGGGATTCCCCTTGTGTCCCTGCTGGACAGGGGCATTGGCTGCTGATTTGTCAGAACATGGGGCTAAACTCTTGGCTAGGCTTGTAAGAGCCTCAGGGCCAATAGCCTAGTAACTTCCTATGATCCTATGATACTATTAATTGTTGGTCTGGTTGCTGATAATGTAAATTAAAATAAAAATCATAAGACAGCATATTTTGTTGAATTTGATGCAATCAAAAGAGTAGCAAATTAATTGGCAGCAGTAAAATGAGATTTCTTACATCACAGTTTCTATAGCTGGTACATATTCACCATGTCATTTGAACTGCACAAACTAGATTTCTTCTCCAGGTCTAGTACAGGCTTGTTAGGACCATTCTTCAGGAAATCCTGAACCATAATCCTTTTTCCTCCCACTCAGTTTAAGCTGTACTAGTCTACCCATATAGCTAAGGCTAATGCTGCAGTTGTGAAATGATGAACATAGTACAGTTGTGTAAGTAAACTTACCATAACAGTAGATGTTCAAATGATCACTACTGTAGTAGCCGTTCACTCCCTTCATGCCTCTGTTTTGGTATGTTTTTGTTTCATGGGTGAGGACTATTTTTTATTTTCCTAGCACTGACCTTTTAGAGCTCTAGCCTTTCTCTGTATGAAAACAGTGAAGGGCTTGATGGCCAAACAACTATTTTTCTTCTGCTTTGAGTTGGTTAATTGTTTAGATGTGTAGAAGGTGCCCTTAAGCTTTGAAAGCTGGCCATCTGTTATAAGTTTAGCAGGATATAACACATATAGCTAAGGTTACAGAAGCAGTGATCAAATAATGAACATCTTTTCAATGTTTGTGTCTTTTGGCTTTTAGGGGTCGCCACAGCGGAACTCCGGTCCGCTAATGATTGGCAGTTGATTTTTACGTACCGGCTTGCCAGGCCTGACGCACAACCTTCAACGAAGGTACGCCCATTCACGCATGTCTCCACGTAGAAGATGCTCTAGCTGAGAATTGAACCGGACAGCGTCTTACTGTGAGGCGACAACGCTACTGCAGCACCACCACCATGGGTAATGAACATCTTTTCAATATACTTTAAAAAAGAAAACAACTGATACAATTCAAAACTCATCCTGCAAGTACTGTACAGATTTCACTTAATTTATAGCAAGCCATAACACCATTGGTTAGTCCATTATTTTGCCACTAATACCCTCCCTGAATGGCATTATAGTTTGCTTAACCTCCTAGAGTTTTGAGGTCTTCTTTCTTGTTTTGTGGAGAGTTTCAAGGGTTCCTGCAAACTTTTTTTCTATTTATCACATTGTTGCTCATTCATGTACAACTGGGCATGTGCACATAATGTCACATTTATTATTATTATTATTTATTTATTTATTTATTTACAGTTTGTTTTCCAGGATAGTCCATTAGGCTACAAGGAGGCAATTTTCAATGGAGTCCTGGGGAGAAAAGCTCAAGAGAAATACAAATGCATAGTACAGAAAGAGCACAAATCCATAATATGTATTTCAATTAAATGTTAAATACATATTTTGTATAGTACAAACCCATATTGACCAATTCAAATAGATGTTACATAATACAGAAATAAAAAAAAGATTTTCATTAGGAAAATTACATCAGGTTAATTCAGTAAGTAGTAGTTTTTTTTTTGTTCTTTTTTTTAGGGAATTACAATACAATGAGGTAATTTTTATTCATTGGTCAAATATGCCCCAAGGGATGTAAAACTTTAGGAGGTAGTGACAGGCAACAAAGTTTGGAAAGTTAGGAAGAAAGTGTGGTAGAATTAGGTTGGATGTGAGCAGGGGTGTAGCTAGGATTTTCAAATTTGTACTCACAGCTCTCAAACTGCTACCCCCCTCCCCAGCCAAGCTACTGCCATTCTCGTAATTCACGGTTCGCTCTTTTAGTGTCGATGAAGAGGCATTCGCTGTAATGCCTCTTCAGTAATATAATATAAATTCACTCAAACTTGGTTCCTTGAATTGAAAATTAACCTGAAATGTCAGTTCTTTGAAAAATGCAGCATGGTAGTTGGGGTAGAGAATTTATGCTTTTGTTTTCTGTAACTAAGGTACAGGTTTTGAGCTTGAGTGAATTACTAACCACCTGCTACCCCTAACTAAGATGTTTCATTCACAGACACACACCCCTACAGTACCTACCTCTTAGTGCAAGAAATATGGACAAAGCCTAAAATAAACAGGGACAGATATTAAATAATGCTCTCGTGAACTTAGAAAGTTGCTAGAACAGGATTTGTGCTAGTATGAGAAAGTTGCTAGAATAACAGGATTTGTGCTAGTATGAATTTTTCTAAAGGACATGAAGTCTGAAACTCAAATGTTTGCCATTATTTAGCAACTTCAGCCTTCAATGATTTTCTAGAAAATCACAAACTTTATGAGGAACAGACAAAAAATATGGGGCAAAAATCTGGACATTCTGCAAAATTTGGACAGTTGAGAGATATGCTACCTACCTAACACACACACACATACACACACACACACACACACACACACACACACACACACACACACACATCGTTCAAAGCCACTTGAATAAAATAATTGCGCGATTGTTCACACACACACTAAAGCCTTCACATAATACACTACACTTGAATAAAGCCTTACTACACTTGAATTGTTCACACATTCAAAATTGCGATTGTTCATCATTCAAAGCCACGCAAATAATTGTGATCGTTCAAAGCCACCAACACATACACTGTGCACTTACTTCAAATTTAATTGATTGCCTTCATTTGCTTTGTTTCCTGCTCTTGCCTTCCAACTCCAACTCCATTTGCTTGCTTTGGTCTTGCCTTCCAACTCCATTTGCTTGCTTTGGTCTTGCCTTCCAACTCCATTTGCTTGCTTTGGTTCCCGCTCACAGCCAGCCAGCCGGACATGATGTGAGCTCACTTCCGACTGGCTGGTATCCTCCTTAAAGAGCCACCACCTCCGACTGGCTGGTATCCTCCTTAAAGAGCCAGCACCTCCTTAAAAAGGAAGAAATATGTACGTACATTTGTTTTTTTTTTTTTCAAAAATGCTACCCCCCCTTCTAAAAAAGTTGTACTGAAATCAGTACAGTGTGTATGCCTCCCGACGTCCCTGGATGGGAGCAAGAGCATTTCCATTGTGAAGTAAGGTGTGAATGCAGTATGCCTGCATATGACTATAGCAGTGGTGTCTTTAAGAATATCTTATGTGCCTGTAATTGCATCTTTGTTGTTTGCTTTGGTTACTAGTTGAATAGTGTCTGTTTCTGCTAATTCGATTGCTCTTTCTTCAAGGGGGAGAGCTCTCTCTCGCTGTACTAATCAGAAAACAAGTGTTCACCTCTAGTAGACTGCCTCCTGTTTATATTTGGAACCATTACATCCTTCCACTTTCCTTCCATTAAAACACCGTTAGACATATGATCTATAAGTGCATTTTTTTCAAGTCTCTGTCATACATATATTGGTGTTCTTTCTTCATGATCCTGTCATTTGGGTTTTAAAGAATCATATCACCGTACCAATACTTTGCATTCTAATGAACACTTCCCAATAATTACCTGCCATAGAACATAAATCACTGAGTAATATGGTGATGTGTCAGCACACTCAATACAATAGTAGCCCAAAAGCCACATATCATCTCACCATAATCACTAAAGTTGGAAGAAAAGAATTGTACACCTGTAACAATACTTCGTAGTCACAATGCACACTCTAATTGTCAAACTCTGTACCTGTACCACCAGAAAATTCAGCTTAGTTCCAAAGTATTTCTAGCACTGGTCACCCAAAAAACAAGTTTCATCTCACCAATTAAACACATTTGTGATGATGGAAACCCCCAGAATAAAAAGAGATCCACAATCTGGTGTACTCACAACAACTTTGATCCAAATGTATGTAAAAAACCATGGGCACATAAAAACTAAGTGCTTTTACCCCTTATATCCTGAGACTTCATCAGAGTTAGTAAACAAATGTGCCATTTCCTTTTGCCCCCTCTCATTTGTTAATTCATCACACATTTAAAGTCACACCATCTATATAAAACTCTACACTACACCTCCTTGAAAAAATAGGTGTTTAAAACTGAATTCTTATAGTGCCACAACTAAAAATAAAACACCAACTAATCTAATACTGTACAAATGTCATTTTTAAACACATGCTAAAGACACAGAGGCATTTAATCCATAGAGGTCAGTTGTGTTAGTGTTAATGTTTAACTGCCACTGCAGTTCTTTTAACTCTAATCTGATTTTCCATTGGTTCCCCCCTTGTCATCTATTTCAATTGCATCTATAACAAAAAAACTGAATGTATGATCCCTATATTCCTGTTAACGTTTCCATAATACATTAATTTGTTCATTCACCCCAAAGTCATGAAGGTGTTCATAAATTCTTTCCTTTAATGCTCTCAGTTTTACTTATGTAGTAACAATGATAATTTCTGCACTGAGCTATGTAAACTACTGTTTGTGTATAACAATTACAATACTTCAGGCAATTAAATCTACCTATATCCACAACTTTTATAAACTCACTCTCCTGCATGTGGGGACAGAGTTTACATCTCTAACACACTTATATGTTTCCATTTTTATGGCCTCTGTTGCATCTATTCCCAGGCTTTTCATTATAGTTCCTTATACACCAGTCTTTTTTATAAATAACACAAGGGGCATTATTCAATTTCTTCTGATCTATTCCACTAAGTTCAAAGATTTTCCAGTTTCTTTAAATAACACCTCTAATGTTTTGAGCATTACGAATATAGGCAAGAACACAACCCCACCTATACTGTTTTAAGTGCTTTTTGCTCTCAACTGCCTCTTTGTTGGGCCCAAATCCATCTTTTTGTCCCAATAAAGGCATATAAACATCAACCTTTTTGTTGTACACTTCTATAAAAAAACTTGGTCCAGAAAATGTTCTGGATAATCTCTATTTATTAACATATGTCTTAGTTTTATGCTTTCCCCATACAATGTGTCAGTAGTTGATGCCAACCTTACCAGCTGGCCTTTTACAAAAGCTTTCTTCTGAAATAGTGGGTGGATACTATTGAAATGTTGCAATACATTCAAGTGGGTGGTTTTCTATATATGTTAGAAACAAACCTTTTGTGCTCTGTATCCTTTCTAAATTCTACATACAAATAATGTAGAATGTCATGGGACTTTTCCATAGTGAATCTCAAAACTTTAGTGGTATTATTTATATATTGAAAAACATGCTTATCAATCTACTCTTATTGTCCTTCAAAAAATCACTATGTCATCCAGGAATCTACAATATCATACCTTCCCATCCTTGACTTCTGAGTTTAAAACATACTTGTGTTCGCAATAAGTCATAACCGTGTTGATAAAAACCATGCTACCCCCATTGCCACCTCTGTTTTTTGCTTATAAATAGTCACTTAAAAATATAATTGTTCTCAAATAAACTTTCCATCAAGACACTGAGGACTTTAATAGTACTATTATCCAGAGTATCCACCTAGTTTATATAGTTAAGCAACTTATATTTGTAACAATTTGACGTTAAATATTTGTTTTCTGTTATACTGCATCACGTAGGGGTAGACTGGGGTGACAATGAGGGCAGTGTTTGCTTGGATATTTGCCAACATTGTTAAGCCTTATTGGGAACACACATATGCTTTCAACTCAGAATTCAAGGATGGGTGGGTTTCATATTGTAGATTCTTGGATGACATAGTGGTGCAGATTCAATAAAGCCTACACAATTCTTTAAGACCATGTGTGTGTTGTGAGGTGATGCACACACAATAGCACATCATTTTGTATTCAGGAAGAGGTTTGTAGAGCCGTGCAACCCCAATAAACATCTTGTCATGCTAATTACAAGATTAATGATGAAAAAACCCACATGTTCCGCCATGGCTAATATAATTTTAATACATAAACAACACAAAACAAAAAAGATAAGCGCCTTTGAGTCATAACTCTTCTTCAGATCCATAGAAGTAATAGAAACTAGCACCATTTTAAAATATTAAAACATCCAATAAAAACAATTGCTGATAGAAACTCCCTCTTAACATACACCCCTCCAAAAGTCACATTGGTCCATTGCTGAACCAATCACAGTCTTCTTCTAGGTCTATTCCCCCTCAAGACTGACTACTTCATTGTTTTTTTAGTTCTCCTAAGTCTGGTTGTATTCATTTTGATTATTACAAGATTAAGCATCTCAATTGTATACTAATCAACCAATCCAAGATGGAGGAGCTATTCAACAACCTATAAAGCAGTTGTGTAGACTTGGGCAAGGTTTTGCCTGCAAATTCCAAAACCTATTGGAATATAGCCACATTACCTACTCTATATGGAAAGACTGTTAGGGCTGCTGTTGCTCTTATTCATGTGTATGTGCACAGGCCCAAGTCTGTGCTGCTGCAACTGCTAATACACCCAAGAAAAACAATCCTGCTGCAATAAAATGTTGTGGACACTTGTAGAGACTGATAGAAGAAAACCAGCCCAAACAGTTAAATGCTTTCATCCCACTTTTTACAAGGACTTCACCAGAACTGACTTAACACAGACAAGAAATTATTTAAATAATAAAACAAATGGGCGGCCATGGTGGTGCAGTGGTTAGCATTGTCACCTCACAGCAAGAGGTTCTCCGGTTCGATCCTCGACTGGGGTGCCTTCTGTGTGGAGTCTGCATGTCCTCCCTGTGGGCATGTGGGTTTCCTCCAGGTGCTCTGATTTCCTCCCACATCCCAAAGACATGCTGCAGGAGGATTGGACACTCTAAATTGGCCCTAGGTGTGTGTGTGTGTGTGTGTGTGTGTGTGTGTGTGTGTGTCTTCTCTGGAAGGTTGGGCACCAGGCTGGCAACTCGACACTGTAAAACTCCACTGCCAATCATGAGCGGACAGGTGATCTGCTGTGGCGACCCCTAACCGGGAAAAGCTGAAAGAAGAAGAAGAAGAACAAAGATAAAACAGATATGTACTGGAAAATCACCAATGAGTGGCAGCAAACTAAATGAGATCAATTAGCCACTTAAAAACTTTAGCTTAAGAATTAAACTAATTGAAACGCCTCATTGAGCCCAAGTATTGTTGTTGCATTTAATTTAAGTTGTCATTCTAACTCTCTTTTGAACAAACGTGCATCAGTAACAAAACCTCTGTCATCTTTTAAATCCTGAGCAACAACTAAACATTTAAAACAATGATTTGGGTTTCTGTTAATATGCCTATATATGGTGTTTGTAATTTTCTTGTTCCTTTCATAAAGCGGATGCTCATAAACGCGAGTTTTAAAATCTGTTCCTGTCATCCCCACATAAAAAACAGGATAGAATTCACAAAAAGCTAAATATATAACTCTCCTGCTTAAATAATTATAAAAACCGTTAAATACAATTTGATTGTTAACTCGAACTTGATTTACTTTTTAATATGTGGGCAGGAAGAACAAAAAACACAACTATACATATCTGCAACTTTTTCAGTGGAAAAAGAATTACTTTTGCTAAAGGTAGCAGACCTTTCAAGAAGCTGCTTAAAGGAGCTGTCCCTCCTGAAAATAAGCAAATGAGTACTACCCAGATGGGCTAGGAGGGAACTTTCGGTTTTGAAAACAGTTTCTAAGCATGCATTATTTTATGTTCTTACTATCAATTGTGTGATGACTCAAGTTCTACTAAATTTCCTCTTTACAATTCCACTGATTATATCATAATTTTTTACTAATTGTACAGATGCAGAATGGGATAAAATATGTCTGTAAAAACCATTATGCCTTTTAACACACACCTCTGATTTAATCCCCTCTATAAAATCAAGGGGGTAATTATGTCGTAAAAACGTCAGTTAAAATTTCAGTTTCTGATATAAAAGTGACATCATCTGAAATCATCCTTGCAAGATGAACCATTTGCACCTTGACAGCAGCATTCTTCTATGCCAAGAGGTGCCAACTTTTAAAACGCAAATAAATATTTGAAAAAGTATTTTTTTCTAAACACATTGGATTCATATTGTTCAGTGACTGAATTTTTAATCAATTGTACATCTATGTAATTGATCTGATCAAAATCAAAATGCCAAGTGAACTTTAAGAATTCACAAGTGTTGTTAATATAATCTAATGCTAATAGACTTTGGTCAAGAAAGAGAAGTGTGTTTAGACCCTGTTTAACTTTTCATGGTCTGCATGAGGTGGAAATTGTACAGTGCTATAGGGTGGATACACTGCAGGAACTCTGCAACCTTTGCTGTCCACAACTGAGAGCAAGGGCAAAATGAGGGGAACCAAACCCTGTGTAAACTAAGGTAAGTGTAGCACTTAGAATATTACCTACAGGAACCTTTCAGAGGCCAACAGGGAATATGATGAGAGTATCACAGGCATCATCATCCAGGATCCTACATCAGTTCTTGAATGCTATGCTGCAACATGCCAGTGATTGCATACAGTTTCCCCATACACCCAAGGACAGAGCTGCAACTATGCAGGATTTCTACCCTGTAGCAAACTTCCTTGAAGTCCTAGCTGCCACAAACTGTAAGCACATTGAAATTAAAACATCACCTGGGAAATAGGGAAGGGTTTACATAAACAGAAAGGGCTTCCACTCCATTAACAGCCAGGTCATGTGTAACAGTAGGGGAATCATCCTGAAAGTATGCGCTGGCAACCCAGGAAGTTACCATGATTCACATATCTGACACAGCTCTCAACTCAATCAGATGTTTTCTATGGAGAGATATCCCACATGGTCATTTACTGGGGGATGTTAGTTATGCACTTGAACCGTGGCTGATGATTCCCATCAGAAATGCACACACATCAACTGTAGAAAGCTATAATGAGCACATGCCCACACAAGAAATATCACAGAGCATGTGTTTGGGCTACTGAAGTCATGGTTCTGATGTCTAGATACATTTGTGGAAGCCTTGCAGTACAATTCTCCAACTTGTGCTGAAATTTTCACCATCTGTGCCATCCTTCATATTTCCCTGAGAAAACAGCTTCAGCAGGAACACCAAGAGGAAGGGGCACACATCCCACCACCACTGGCAAGGGCACCATTGCCACATGCAGGTGAAGAGTCAGAGGGGGAACCACCAGCTGCTGTGGGTGTAGGCAGACATAGGCATGCATAATATGCCCTCACTCTGGCCAAGAGGCAAGGGATAGCACACATGCTCACCACCTAAGGTGGTACAACCTTCATCCTATGCACATACATACAGTAACATTGATGCCAGGCAATACTTACAACCTTTACTTAACCATGAAATGGCTGTGTGCTGCTAGCATCACACAAAGTCAACCCCAAAGTAAAACTCTTGTAACTGCTGGAATGTCAAGGTAAGTTCTGAACATGGAAGAGAAAAACAAATGGCTAAGAACAGAAATGAATGGCATATCCTTGCATACTGTTACTTGCTAATGTAACTAAGTAGAAGGTGGGTGATTTCTACAGCAATGACATCAACATTTGACAGCAATGACATGTCAAAAGATGTGTCCTCTATGAAGTACAGTAGACTCCTTCTTATCCAGCCTCTCTTAAACTGGCCTTCACTTTAACCAGCCATCAAATTTGTGCCATAGCCCTGGCAAAAGACAACAGAGAAGAACAACATTTCTGCCTCCTCTAGGCTAAATAATGACAGGCATTTGAGTTTTAGACTTCATATTCATTAGAATAATGCTTACTAACAAATCTTTTTATTCTAGCTGATTTATAACCTATAAACGCTATTTTGTATGCTTTTTCTGATTAGCCAGCCATTCGTTTATCTAGGCTAAGGTCTGGTCCCATTGAGACCAGATAAGAGGGAGTCTACTGTAACAGGCCTCGTGCATCAAAGATTCAAACATTAAAAAAACCTGTGAAATGATCAAAAGAGCAAGACAAACACGTATATACTGAGCACTCAGTTAACTATGTAACCTGAGCTTCAGACAAAAGAGATACGTATCCCTGAATTCAAAAGATAGAAAATAAAGGATATGGCACAATTATCATCTTTTGCACAGGGTGTTGTGGGGGGTGGGCAGGAGGGCAAGACTGATACAACATGCATTTTGTACATGTGAGCAAGAAAGACAGAAAGGCAGACATTTTGCTAAAGTATCAAATGGCCACTGAGACAGAATGAGCTGTAAACCTCAGAAGTGACCCATGTAAATGTTTAAGTCTGTATATTTGTATGGTCATGCAAGATAAAACCTGTGTGTGAGTGTCTGCAAGAACACAGCCAAGATCTGTGCTAGCTCTACATCCTGGTGTATCAGACAGGTGTGAGCTGTGCATGGTAGAGGTCACAGTTCATTGTCGTTATCCCCAACCCTGAGAACTAGCTCAGCAAGGAGTTGCACTGGCACATCTATGCCCATGGTCAGATGTGCTGCTGCTACCTGAATGTGAAGGATGTCTGCTGGACAAGCTTTCCTCATGAGTATGTCCAGGCCACAACCACGTGGTCTACCATGTCTCGGTGTGGACACCTCAATCACTGATGAAGCAGTGGAAGTCATGCCACTACGGGAGCATGATTGAGCATGGCTAACATCAGATGATCATGCTGACCTATGTCCATGTAGAAGCCACCCCCCCTCCCAGCAGATGTTTCATCACAGACACTCCCCATTCCATCGTGTCATTCAGCTGATCCATTGAACTGACAACATGGTGAAGGGAGTCATGCATGTCATCCTATGCCACATCTACAACCCTAAACATGTCCTCAGAGGCCCCATTGGAACATGCTTGTGCCTCCATGATGACCCTAAACATATGTTGAGTGACACATAAAGACACACCAGAATCAGGTGGAGAGTGGACAGCAGGCCTCCTGTGAGCATCCCTAACAACCCTCCTGCATGGCACCATGCCCACACTTTGGCTACAGCCAGAGTCATCCAGCACTGAGGCAGCAATAACCTCACTAGCCTGATCAAGTGTATCACACTCCACCTGTCCAATATCTGAGGTCTCACTGGAATGGATATGCATAGGTCTATTGGCTGTGTCTCATAGAAATACAGGAGATGGCTGAATGCCAACCTCAGTGTCAAGATTCAACCTCTGCACTCCCCGAATGTGTCTCTGTTTGGCCATCATCATCAATAGAGTCTGCCGATACTCTGACATCAAGTGCTAAGAGTCCTACACTTCCACTGTCAGGATAATGCCTGCACTACAATTTAATATATGACAGCAATGGCTGGATGAGCTTAGGACTGCTGACATCCCACAGTCATGTAAGTATATAAATAAAGATAGTTTAGGTTTGATAGAAAGCTGGATATAGCCAAGACTGGTATGCATAATCCACTTCTATTTTTCTCCCCTTTCTCTTTTTCAGCCACCCAGGAGAGAGCAGTGAACAGAGATTCCCATGCTGAGCATTTGGAAAGACTAAGAGAAGCAAAGGGTATGTGTGCAGCACAAAAGAATATTATTTTATATAAAGTATTGCTCTTGTATACATTATTAGCAAATTAATCATGTGTATCTTAACTGTAAAATCAAGCATGCATGGTTCAGTCTGTAGTTCAAGACAACTGCAGGAGTCAATTGTAATAGTGTATTCAGATGTTGCGGATTCAAATCCCATAGGTAAGAAATATTTAGCAAAATAATTTAAAAATATTACATAATAATTTCAACAAAATTGGCATACATGCCATGCTGTTAACAATGTATATTATATGAGTATGCATATCTGCAATATATGCATATTGTAAGGATTACTTGGAACAATAATTAGTCATAACTTGTAGTGGTTATAAAGTATACATAATGTAAAAGTTTAAGTATTTCTATTTATATCAGTTATCTTCTTTTTTTGACCTCCCCTCCCAACCCTCTGTCTATCTTTTTTATTTTTATGCTTGTGGTCACAATGTTCTGATGTCATCAAGGTCTGACAACTCACAAAATGATTTACAGCAAAGGGAGGTAGGCCAACCAGACAGGCTCAGCCTGCCACCCCTCCGATGGCTGCCACACCAATGCCCAGCACATCTGGGACCCAACCTGGCAGTACTGCCTCTGCAGCCCCTGTACTAGCTGGGCCCTCCACATCAGGTGGTATGCTGATGCAGTGGTACCCACTGTTAGTATTGGCGGAATTGTGATTTTGTCACCCACTAGGACATGTAAGGCATTGTGCATGAGGTTGCAGAAAGGACCATTAGTGCATGCCTCAGCCAGATGGAGATGATGCTTGCTGGAATGCTGGGCAAAAGAAAACAGAAAGCACTCCAACAGCAAGCTGAGTAGGGGGATGGTGATGACAGTTCTGAGGGAAAGAACTAGGTTCTCACTGTCACCCTGTTTGATGGGAATAGGCATATGATGTCCTCTCCCTATCCCCAATCATGAAGTCCTCCAATCTGTTGTGACACTCACCATCCCTGTCTCTTGTCTTGTTTGTCCAGTTTGTCTGTAGCTGCTTCCTCACCTATCCCACTTACCTGACCCTGACATACTTACATCCCGTACCCAACCTTTCCTTCTTACAGAAGTAAAAACACAAAAACAGGCACCCATCCCAAAAAAATATCATCCCATACATAGCTCTCTACTTCACACATGTGTCTTCTCAACACACTTGAGTCGGTCCAATTGGCTATACAACATTAACTGCATTGTTGTCACCCATCTTTGTTGAGGTGACAGCCCAAATTCATCCAATATTCTATCCATGTCAATATTACACTGTTGAAGAAGTGGAAAGCTATTGGTCTTTCCTATATTGCTTTTCTTTTTTTCTTCCCCCCTGCTTGCCCCCCATTTCACCACTTTCCTATCTACCCCATTTTCACTCCTTTAATCTGGTCAAAAAATCGAATCATACACCACAAACATGGCAGAAATACCCTCTAATGAAGCCCTTCACTTTTTGTCCTCTGTTTTTGCACAGAGTTTGGCATCGAGCACCAATGCTGAACAGCGGTGAACGGCTTTTCATGTCCTATGTCATGATGCAGTTACCTCCATGCAATTCTGCTTAAATCCACTGTGCTAAGGCAACACACAGAGGAATAAAAGCACTCATATTAAAATGTTCATATAAAATATTTATCTAGACTGCCCAGTCTGTCTAGTCTCCCATCAGGACACAAGTGTTCATCAGCAGTTGAATTCTGTTCACTGGTAGTATCTCCCCTCTATCTGCTAGATCCTTGAAAAGCTTGAATGCTAGAAGGACACCTCCCCTGCTGAAACCTAACTAGAAACTTTCCTGCACTGTCCCTTGACTCTGAAAAGATCTGCCAAGGTTCTACTACCCCTCAGTCTGTTAGATCCCTGAAAGGCTTGAACACTAGAAGGACGCCTCCCCTGCTGAAACCTAACTGGAAATTTTCCTGCACTGTCCCTCGACTCTGAAAAGATCTGCTAAGGTTAATATTACCTTATCCTGTCTGTATGTACTATATTGTTTAGCCATACCGGGTCTACATCACTACCAGTAATCCCTCAAAGCCCCACAATCAACCCTAAAATACTAAACGGGGTTACTCCTATATCTGTCTCTAAGGATTTCCTAATGAATATTTCTAAGTTTCTAAGCAGCCCTAAAACTACAAAAATAGCAGAAAACCGGCAGAAGAAAGCTTAACATGTGAAAAGGCTGCAAAAAGTGATTACTAACAGTATACTACGCAAAAATTGTATACTGAAGGCAAAAACAAGGGTAAGAAATTATTAAAAAAGCCTCATTGTGCTTACGTGCCTATACAGGTCCTGCAGATCTCGTGGCCAGGTTAAGCTCTGCTCGGGTTCACTCCGCACCCCGCCCTGTCCTCAAATGCCACCTGCCCCTTCTATTCCTAAATTTATAGCTCTAAAACCACTTCCCATCTTTTTAGAACAAATCAACAACTCCTCAGGCATTATCAGGACCCTCCTTACCGACCTATCCTAATTATCGCTCTACTCAAGTTGGGCAAAAATCAAAGCTAATATCTAGATAATGCCTCTGTTCTTAGCTGTGAAACCTGTCAAATTAATGCTATTATACTGCCTACTACCCATGATGATAATTCCATATCTTCTCACCACCTATGAAAATCTGTCCTGCCTAGGCTACCACTACCTAAGAAGTCAAACCACCACTGCAATAATACAAATTAAATTAGACCACTTAATAATCACCCTTACGACTAACTCCTTGTATACAAAATACCACCAACCCATTAGATCCAGATATATCAACCCCAAAACCAAGAATTACCTAAGACTAATATTTAAATTCCTGAAGCTCACAATTAGACTACATGGCAACCTCACAAGGGATGGGGACATTCATCTAAACCCTGGCCCAACCTCACTAGTCAATCCTAGCTCCAATTCTACTGTTCCCACTAACTTACAAACTCTAAATAGACCTTTGAACGTACTCCTGGTCAGTCACCTAAATATTAGAAGCTTAAATAATAAGGTCCACCACCTGCATGCACTCTTAGATATACATTCCCTGGATATACTTTGTCTTACTGAAACCTGGCTAAAACCATCAAAACCAGATAACGAGGTTTTACTCCCAAGTTATAATATACAAAGGTTAGACCGTTCCACTAGGAAGGGAGGAGGGGTAGCTGTACTATAAAAAACTACTCTAGATGTGACCTCTGATTCCATACAACCACCCTGTCTTGATAATGCTGAAATTCTCATTACCAAGCTTCAAATTAATAAAAACAAAAGTATTAACATAGCCTGTATCTACATTCCCCCAGTTAGTAACGCAAACACCTTAGAAGATATCCTCTCTTGGCTGTCTAGTACCTACCCTCAAGAAACCATTGTTCTAGGAGACTTCAACATTGACTGGAATATTTGTTCCTCAGAATATCTGACCATCCATGTAAATCTATACGGATTTACTCAGATCATCTCCTCCCCTACTAGGATCAGTAAACCTAACAACAAAGATAGTATCCTAGAATGGATACTCATAATAGCCATCCCCACATGTATAGGGCCAGTACCCGACCTGAAGACATAAGTGACCATTTTCTTACCTATATAATCAGGCATAAGACTGACATCCCCCACCAACCTACTTACAAAACATTAGAAACAACAAAAACTTTAAGCCCCGCTAATTTCCAAAATGAATTCAAAGCATGTAATTGGGCAGTCCTAAAACATCTACCACTTGAAGAAGCTGTATTATATTTCAACTCTAAATTCCTAGCCATCCTTGCTACCCACGCACCAGCATGTTCTACAAAAACTAAAGCAAAAGTTGCTCCATGGCTTTCAAAAGAAACCAGACAAATGGTCTTACTTAGAACGTGGCTTCTGATATAGTTCTGTTGATGAGGATAGAGACTGGGTATGCTATGGCATCCACAGCTTTTTGTAGATACTCAGCTGGCAGGAGATTCGCTGCAAGGGTGGTAGGTTTTAGTTTCTTGATTAGGGCATGGATAAGTGATGTGGAAACTGGTTGAAAGTTATGGGAGAGAGAGAGAGAGTTTGTTTTTAATGGTATAATAATGGCTAGGATTTTATGTGATGTTTGCCATTAGCTTAATAATGTCCTATGACCCCATGAACATTTGACATGTCAATGTTGCTGTCACTGACATGTGCTATGTTGAACTGTGGTTGTACAGTATGGCTACAAGAGGGTATTACAATCTGTAATGTATTGATGGCCACTGCTGCCATTTCATTACATGCTCCTTCTATAACAGCCGTAATAATATGTCTCCTGTGAAGAGTTGACGTGGGATGTGGGATGATACACTTTTATGTATATTGTTGGCTTATTAGGACATGTTTTGTAGTGGAGCAGGTCAGCCCTCTACATAATTCTCATTCTACCATCATAGTGATATTGCATTATGGCACAGGTGTGCATGTGTCTACCTACCATCATTAAATGCTCTGTGACAGACATCAATATCAATTCATACTGATTTCATGGGCACATATGTCTTGTAATGCAATGTTGGGATATACACAAAAATATCACATTTTGATTCAGTTGCAACCTTGTGCAATTCATTGTACATGTAGTTGTGTTACTATTTCCGAGGATTACTGAGGTGGTCAGCAGCACTATCAGCATTTGTGTCAGAAAATGTTCTGCATGAGCCAAAAATGACTGATTTGTAATGTGCTCTTGTATGCCATCAGGCTGCTCAAACACATCATTCTTATGAAACACATATAAGCATATATTGTGTATGTAATGTAATTATGTAACATTGGTACAGTTGTATGACTGTGTGAACAGTACCAGTGTGTGGAATGTGATGCATGGCCAATGTTGCATTTGTAGGTGTTTTTAACAAATCATTTATTTAAATAAATGTGAAATGTTAAGGGGAATACACAAATAGGCAGAGAGCTGGTCTTGGATGTCGCCATACTCAACCAGAGAACATAAACAATCTGCTAGCTGACAGTTTGTCTTACATTTCACCCCCTGTCCCCACTGGTCATTAGCCAAAGTATACATGCAAACATTACTTAGTTTGCATTCTAAGGTGGGCAGCTCATCTGTGCAGTCTCTTCGGCTAATAACACAATAAATGGGCCCTGACAACATTACAGTTTGCCATGGCATGACTTAAAACCTGATCTACCAGACACAGTTGGATCTCTACTTTAACACAACCTCCACACAGCCTATGTTCTCAAAGATGGGTGTACAGCAACAGTCATCCATCTGACCGGGGATGCCGTCACCTGATGCATGAAGCCATAGACCCATACTCCTGACTCTCCTCATCTCTGAGGCAGACCAATGAGTTATCATGGACATTATCAAACAGGACACTGGTAATCTCCCAACTGTGTACCAAACCAATGTCTGATTTGTTAGGGCTACATCATGTATGTTACATCTGTTTGATGTCTTCAAGAAGGTCACCAAGGGCATGCATAAGGAAAGCACTATCATCCTGCCTAACTTAAACTGGCCAAGACATTTGATACAAATCCACACTCAGGTATTACAGAGAAGCTATCTATAGTTGGATTAAACACCTACTTTTCCAAATGGTTAGACAAATGGATTGCATACATGAGAGTTACTGTCAAAGTGTGTGAAGTCACCTCTATCTAGAGTCCAGTGACCAGGTCCATACCACAGGATTCTGTAGTAGGCCCTTTCCTATTCAGTATTTAAGTCTCAGAAGTCAAGGCTCCTCGTGGTGGCCAGCAGTGTTCCTGTAGCAGCAGAGACCAGAAAAGACTACCTTTCCAGATTTTAAGTATTTTTCTTGGCTTTTTCGACCTTTTGATACTTTCGACCACTGTTTTTGCTTGTTTTATCAAAGTTTGCACTGTTTTTACTGTCTTTATAAGCTAAAACTGTTTACTGCACTTGCTAATTTAAGTTTTGCCTAAAAGTTAAATTACAGGCTAATACATTCAAGTGTACTAGCTGTTGATAGCAATTAATCGAAAAGTATAGCATTTATTGTGTTTTCTGCCTTTCTGTAAAAAAATCTTGAAAAAAAAAAAAATATCTTTGTTTTCCATACTTTCCTAGCTAGTGTTCCAGAGACCAGATTTTGCTGATCCCTGGGCTTTGTCTTGGTTCCTGTGTTTCTCCATTTTCCTTGTTTGGTCAGGGGGAAGTTTCTTTACTCACCAGTGAGAGTGGGGAGTACTGAGCTGCCTGTTTGTCCTTAGAGGAGTGGTTTAAGGCAGTAACTTGTAGTTTATTGGCCATTTTGGGTCATTTCCTGTCTTTTCCAGCCCCCTGCTATAAAGTGCGCTTTGGCGGGCTTTTCAGCTATTGAGAACTCAGCACAGCTCCTCGTGGTGGCCAGCAGTGTTCCTGTAGCAGCAGAGACCAGAAAAGATTACCTTTCCAGATTTTAAGTATTTTTCTTGGCTTTTTCGACCTTTTGATACTTTCGACCACTGTTTTTGCTTGTTTTATCAAAGTTTGCACTGTTTTTACTGTCTTTATAAGCTAAAACTGTTTACTGCACTTGCTAATTTAAGTTTTGCCTAATAGTTAAATTACAGGCTAATACACTCAAGTGTACTAGCTGTTGATAGCAATTAATCGAAAATTATAGCATTTATTGTGTTTTCTGCCTTTCTGTAAAAAAATCTTGAAAAAAAAACAAAAAAAAATATCTTTGCTTTCCATACTTTCCTAGCTAGTGTTCCAGAGACCAGATTTTGCTGATCCCTGGGCTTTGTCTTGGTTCCTGTGTTTCTCCATTTTCCTTGTTTGGTCAGGGGGAAGTTTCTTTACTCACCAGTGAGAGTGGGGACTACTGAGCTGCCTGTTTGTCCTTAGAGGAGTGGTTTAAGG
Organism: Protopterus annectens; assembly: GCF_019279795.1. Classification (NCBI taxonomy): domain Eukaryota; kingdom Metazoa; phylum Chordata; order Ceratodontiformes; family Protopteridae; genus Protopterus; species Protopterus annectens. The sequence continues at coordinate 1,090,626,268 of NC_056744.1, forward strand.
CAGTAACTTGTAGTTTATTGGCCATTTTGGGTCATTTCCTGTCTTTTCCAGCCCCCTGCTATAAAGTGCGCTTTGGCGGGCTTTTTCAGCTATTGAGAACTCAGCACAGCTCCTCGTGGTGGCCAGCAGTGTTCCTGTAGCAGCAGAGACCAGAAAAGATTACCTTTCCAGATTTTAAGTATTTTTCTTGGCTTTTTCGACCTTTTGATACTTTCGACCACTGTTTTTGCTTGTTTTATCAAAGTTTGCACTGTTTTTACTGTCTTTATAAGCTAAAACTGTTTACTGCACTTGCTAATTTAAGTTTTGCCTAAAAGTTAAATTACAGGCTAATACACTCAAGTGTACTAGCTGTTGATAGCAATTAATCGAAAATTATAGCATTTATTGTGTTTTCTGCCTTTCTGTAAAAAAATCTTGAAAAAAAACAAAACAATATCTTTGTTTTCCATACTTTCCTAGCTAGTGTTCCAGAGACCAGATTTTGCTGATCCCTGGGCTTTGTCTTGGTTCCTGTGTTTCTCCATTTTCCTTGTTTGGTCAGGGGGAAGTTTCTTTACTCACCAGTGAGAGTGGGGAGTACTGAGCTGCCTGTTTGTCCTTAGAGGAGTGGTTTAAGGCAGTAACTTGTAGTTTATTGGCCATTTTGGGTCATTTCCTGTCTTTTCCAGCCCCCTGCTATAAAGTGCGCTTTAGTTTTCGCTTTGGGCTTTCCTGCTTTGGGGCCTAGCAAGTCCTGTGGCGGCCCAGAAATTACTCAGAAAAGTTCTTGCCAGTTTATTTTTTTTGACCTTTTTCCCCGTTTTATAATTTCCTGTTTTTTTTTAAAGTTTCACTGTTTTTGCCTTTTATAAAGTTTTGCATAAATTAAATTTAGCCTAAAACTTTACTGCTTAATCAAGTTGCAACTTGCATTTATGGGTTACCTTTTTTAATTTTGAATCAAAAATCTTTGATCATCATTGTTTTCAACCTTTCCTGCTTTCCAGCTGTTTGTCGTTCCTTTTCTTGGTTCCTGGGATTTCTCCTTTCCTTGTTTGGTGGGGCTTTTTTTTAGGGGGGTTAAAGGGCCCTTTTGTTTGGGGTTTTAGGCAGTTTTGCTTTAGCCTTCTTTTAGCTTTGTGCTTTTCAGCTTTGAACTGACTTTCGCGGGAAGTGCCTGCTCAGTGTGACCAGCAAGTTCCTTTCAGCATAGATTTTGCTTTCTGATTTAAGATCTTTCCATTTTTCTTTTTTTCTTTGTTTTTCTTTTTTAAAATTTACAGCTTTTACTGTCTTTCTAATAAATTTTAATTAATTTTAATAATACCTAAAATTATTCGTTTAAATTAATGTAACTTTGCATTATGGTTTTCTATTATAAATTTTGTTCAAATTAAAATTTAATTCCATTTGTTTCGATACTATGCTTCCTAGGACAGATTTGTCTTGTCCTTTTCTTGTTGTGGGAGTTTCTCCTTTTCCGTGGGGGGATCTACTGCCGTTTGTCTAGAGGAGGTTTACCAGAAGTGAGTTTGGCAGTAGTCGTTTTGTGCTTTTGGGTTTAAGTTCTTTGCCCTTTTTAGTTTGGGCTTTCCAGCTCCTGTGTGCAGCATGCCTTACAGCTGTGACCAGCAAGTTACTCCGATAAGATTTACTTTCCAGATTTAATATTTCCTTTTTCTTTTATATTTGACACTGTTTTTGTTTTTTAAAGTTTACTGTTTTCTGCTTTTATAAAGTTTTTACTGTTAAATTAAGTTTTGCCTCAATTACAGCTGTTAAGATAATAATAAGTGTACTGTTTGATGCCTTTATAAAATTTAATTTAATTTTTTTTTCTGAAAAATCTGAAAACAAAGAAATTTGTTCCTGGCTTGTCTTCCCTTGTTCTATTGCCTTTTTGGTTTTGGGGTTTCTTCTTCCTGTTGGTGGGATGCTTCTGGTCTAGGGAGTGACTGGGCCCTTTGTCTTAGGGGCTGTTTGGTCAGTCTTTTTTTGCCTGTTTTGGTCTTTCTGGGCTTTTCCCTTTGAAACTCGCGCTCGGTTTTTCAGCTGTTAACTAAAACCGAGAGCCTTTCCTGTGGGGAAAAATTCTTTCCTTTTTAAATTTTTTCATTTTTTTGCTTTTAATTTTCCTGTTTTTTCTTTTATCAAAGTTTACTGTTTTAACTTTTTAATAAAATTACTGACTTGCTAATTTAAGTTTTCCTAATTAAATACAGGCTAATACACTCTAGTTTTTTGTGTTTTGCAATTAAATCTAAAATTAAGCAATTTTTGTTTTCCCTTTCTAAAAGTGAAAAAAAAAACAAATTTTGTTTTCCTCTTTTCTGGTTCCGGGTTTTTTTCCCCGGGGTTTGTCGGTTTTTTTCCCCACCTTTTTTGGTGGGGAAGTTTTTTTTCCCCCAAGGGAGGGGGGTAGGGGCCCTTTTTGTTTGGGGGGGTTTTGGCATTTTGTTTTTTGGCCTTTTTCTTTCCGTTTTTTCCCACCCCCTGAAAAGGGCCGCTTTGGGGTTTTTCAGCAGGGCTAGAAACCCCCCGGGGGCCAGAGGTTCCTTCAGAAAAAAAAAATTCCTTTCCGATTTTAATTTTTTTTCCTTTTTGCCTTTTATATTTGCCACTGTTTTTCTTTTTTATAAAGTTTGCACTGTTTTTAGTTTTAAAGTAAAACGTTTATCATTTCAATTTAAGTTTTGTAAAATTAAAATTAAGTATACATAAGTGTTGCTTTTGATAGAATTAATGAAAATTATAGCATTTTTGTGTTTTTCCTTTCTGTAAAATCTTGAAAAACCATATTTTGTTTTCCTTTTTCTAGCTAGGTTCCGGCCAGATTTTCCTTCCCTGGCTTGTCGGTTCCTTTGTTTCTCATTTCCCTTGTTGGTCGGGAAAGTTTCTTACTCACCAGTTGGGAGTTTTAGCTCTGTTTTTTTTAAAGGGGTTTTAAGGCATAACTTGTTTTTTGGCCTTTTCATTTTGCTTTTCCACCCCTTAAAAGGCCTCGGGTTTTCAGCTATTGAATCAGCAAGCTCCTGGGGGCAGCATTTCCTGTAGAAAGAAAAAAGATCCCTTTCGATTTTAATATTTTTTTTGGTTTTTCCCCTTTTAATTTTGACCACTGTTTTTCTTGTTTTATCAAATTTTCCCCTTTTTACTTTTTTACTAAAAGTTTACTCACTTCCTAATTAAGTTTTGTAAAGTTAATTCAGTATACATAAGGTTTTGCTTTTAAAAATTTTAAAAAAAAATTTTTTTTTCCCCTTTCAAAAATTTTTTCCCTTTTTTGTTTCCCCTGGGTTCCGGCCCTTTTTTTTTGGGGCGGGGTTCCCTTTCCCCAATTTTTTTTTGGGGTTTTTTTTTAATGGAAGGGTTTGGGTTTTTTTTTTTTTTTTTTAACTTTTTTTATGGCCTTTGGGGGTTTTTTTTTAAAAGTCCCCCTTTCGGGAAAAAAAAAAATTTTTTTTGGGTTTTTTTTCCAAAACCAAAAACCCCCAAAATTTTTGTTTTTTTTTTATTTTTAAACCATTTTTTGTTTTTTTTCCTTTTTTCCTTTTTTTTGGGGAATCACTAATTTTTTTGGGAAAAAAAATTGGTTTTTTGGTTTTGTTTGAAAAAATTTAAAAAAAATTTTTTTGTTTTCCCTTTTTTAAAATTTCTTTTTTTTTTTTCCCCCTTTCCTGTGCCCCCCTTTTTGGGGGGTTTTTTTCCGGGTTTTTTTTTTCTTTTTTCAAAATTTTTTAACCCTTTTTGGGTTTTTATTTTTTTTTTTTTTTCAACTTTTTACCCTTTTTTTTTTTTCCCAAAGGGGCCCGGGGGTTTTTAGCATTGAAAAAACCCCGGGTTTCCCTTTTTTTTAAAAAAAACGCCCCTTTTTTTTTCCCCTTTTTTCCCTTTTTTAAGCCGTTTTCGTTTTTTTTTTTTTTCCCTTCTTTTTTTGAAAATTTTACCCGTAAT